>NC_060124.1:143881121-144184152 GCF_021461395.2 Schistocerca americana
TCTGACATACCTGTGGTACTGCAGACATTGTGCATTAATCACCATTTTGCCTCAACAGCCAGCCATTTCAATCAAAATGCATCTCACTTTGAGGATGAGTTTTCTGGACAGAGTCTCAACACCAAAAATAATGTAATAATATGGGAAGATGTGAATGTTAACACATATGTTGAGGGTGGAATTAGAAATAACTTCCTCAACATTTTGATCAATTCTAGCATCGCACAAATGATAAATGCCACTACTAGGCTGTCAAAAAGCTCAGCATCAGACTTAGTCCATGTACCTACACATATCGACATTACTGCCAGGTAATATAGCTAAAGACAGGCTTGGTAAAACACAAAAAAACAGCAAGCCTGCAAAATGATCTTCTCAGAACATAAAGAAACATACTTTTTCTAGGGTAAAAATGAAACTTGGGATGAAGTATATATCAAAAATAATGTCTATGCCAATTTCTCTAAATTCTATATTGTTTAAATTATTTCTTGAGTAGATATTTCTAAAATAGCCTCTTCAACAGAGCAACTAAGGAAAATATGTGGATAAGAGGGGGTGTTAGAAAGTTTTCTCAAGCACTTAAATTTCTCAGTTCTTTATTAAAGTACAACACTAATCTGTAGTTCCTAGATAACTATCACAACTATAAAAAATTTAAAGGAGGGTACTGCTTGTTTCAAAAAACCATTCTGTGATGAAATAAAACAAAATTCAGAAAATAAAAGTGAAGTAGTATGGAGGTCATAAAACAGGAAAATGAGACACAAAGTACCCTAACTCACAAACAAAAAATGGGGGTAGAAAAATAGAAAATTCTCAGGAACTGGTAAATTTTGCAGATGACTATTTCTCTGGCATTGCACATATGTTGCAACAAAATCTTCCTAAAACATATGTAGCGCCAACAATCACTTCCACATACAGCACAATGATGATGTTTACCACAAGGGGTCCTATAGTGAGGAAAGCAATACAGAAATTTAAAAAATAGAAAGTCTGCTGGCTTCTATGAGGTTCCAGTCTCTGCTCTGCATGCATAAAGAGTATGTAAGCCCCATTAGCAAATGTAATAAATGAGTCCTTTGGTGCAGGTATGTTTGCAGGATACCTAAAGCAAACACAGGTTGTGCCATTACTAAAGAAAGGCAATGCAGAGAGTATTGAAAACTACATGCCAGTTACTGCAGTCTCAAATATAATTTAACCAATCATGAAAAATAAGCTAATGGAGTTACATGAATAAATAAAACCTTCACTGAATTTTCCATCATGCTTGGCAGAACATCACAACAATATTAAATAGGAAACATTTACCAAATATTTTACAGATCATTAGGGAGAGTGCCCCCCATGAACCATGGACCTTGCTGTTGGTGGGGAGGCTTGCGTGCCTCAGCGATACAGATAGCCGTACCGTAGGTGCAACCACAACGGAGGGGTATCTGTTGAGAGGCCAGACAAACGTGTGGTTCCTGAAGAGGGGCAGCAGCCTTTTCAGTAGTTGCAAGGGCAACAGTCTGGATGATTGACTGATCTGGCCTTGTAACAATAACCAAAACGGCCTTGCTGTGCTGGTACTGCGAACGGCTGAAAGCAAGGGGAAACTACAGCCGTAATTTTTCCCGAGGGCATGCAGCTTTACTGTATGATTACATGATGATGGCGTCCTCTTGGGTAAAATATTCCGGAGGTAAAATAGTCCCCCATTCGGATCTCCAGGCGGGGACTACTCAAGAGGATGTCGTTATCAGGAGAAAGAAAACTGGCGTTCTACGGATCGGAGCGTGGAATGTCAGATCCCTTAATCGGGCAGGTAGGTTAGAAAATTTAAAAAGGGAAATGGATAGGTTGAAGTTAGATATTGTGGGAATTAGTGAAGTTCGGTGGAAGGAGGAACAAGACTTCTGGTCAGGTGACTACAGGGTTATAAACACAAAATCAAATAGGGGGAATGCAGGAGTAGGTTTAATAATGAATAGGAAAATAGGAATGCGGGTAAGCTACTACAAACAGCATAGTGAACGCATTATTGTGGCCAAGACAGATACGAAGCCCACACCTACTACAGTAGTAGAAGTTTATATGCCAACTAGCTCTGTAGATGACGAAGAAATTGAAGAAACGTATGATGAAATAAAAGAAATTATTCAGATTGTGAAGGGAGATGAAAATTTAATAGTCATAGGTGACTGGAATTCGAGTGTAGGAAAAGGGAGAGAAGGAAACGTAGTAGGTGAATATGGATTGGGGGACAGAAATGAAAGAGGAAGCCGCCTGGTAGAATTTTGCACAGAGCACAACATAATCATAACTAACACTTGGTTTAAGAATCATGAAAGAAGGTTGTATACATGGAAGAAACCTGGAGATACTAAAAGGTATCAGATAGATTATATAATGGTAAGACAGAGATTTAGGAACCAGGTTTTAAATTGTAAGACATTTCCAGGGGCAGATGTGGACTCTGACCACAATCTATTGGTTATGACCTGTAGATTAAAACTGAAGAAACTGCAAAAAGGTGGGAATTTAAGGAGATGGGACCTGGATAAACTAAAAGAACCAGAGATTGTACAGAGATTCAGGGAGAGCATAAGGGAGCAATTGACAGGAATGGGGGAAATAAATACAGTAGAAGAAGAATGGGTAGCTTTGAGGGATGAAGTAGTGAAGGCAGCAGAGGATCAAGTAGGTAAAAAGACGAGGGCTAGTAGAAATCCTTGGGTAACAGAAGAAATATTGAATTTAGTTGATGAAAGGAGAAAATATAAAAATGCAGTAAATGAAACAGGCAAAAAGGAATACAAACGTCTCAAAAATGAGATTGACAGGAAGTGCAAAATGGCTAAGCAGGGATGGCTAGAAGACAAATGTAAGGATGTAGAGGCCTATCTCACTAGGGGTAAGATAGATACTGCCTACAGGAAAATTAAAGAGACCTTTGGAGATAAGAGAACGACTTGAATAAATATCAAGAGCTCAGATGGAAACGCAGTTCTAAGCAAAGAAGGGAAAGCAGAAAGGTGGAAGGAGTATATAGAGGGTCTATACAAGGGCAATGTACTTGAGGACAATATTATGGAAATGGAAGAGGATGTAGATGAAGATGAAATGGGAGATACGATACTGCGTGAAGAGTTTGACAGAGCACTGAAAGACCTGAGTCGAAACAAGGCCCCCGGAGTAGACAATATTCCATTGGAACTACTGACGGCCGTGGGAGAGCCAGTCCTGACAAAACTCTACCATCTGGTGAGCAAGAAACAGGCGAAATACCCTCAGACTTCAAGAAGAATATAATAATTCCAATCCCAAAGAAAGCAGGTGTTGACAGATGTGAAAATTACCGAACTATCAGCTTAATAAGTCACAGCTGCAAAATACTAACACGAATTCTTTACAGACGAATGGAAAAACTAGTAGAAGCCAACCTCGGGGAAGATCAGTTTGGATTCCGTAGAAACACTGGAACACGTGAGGCAATACTGACCTTACGACTTATCTTAGAAGAAAGATTAAAGAAAGGCAAACCTACGTTTCTAGCATTTGTAGACTTAGAGAAAGCTTTTGACAATGTTGACTGGAATACTCTCTTTCAAATTCTAAAGGTGGTAGGTGTAAAATACAGGGAGCGAAAGGCTATTTACAATTTGTACAGAAACCAGATGGCAGTTATAAGAGTCGAGGGACATGAAAGGGAAGCAGTGGTTGGGAAGGGAGTAAGACAGGGTTGTAGCCTCTCCCCGATGTTGTTCAATCTGTATATTGAGCAAGCAGTAAAGGAAACAAAAGAAAAATTCGGAGTAGGTATTAAAATTCATGGAGAAGAAATAAAAACTTTGAGGTTCGCCGATGACATTGGAATTCTGTCAGAGACAGCAAAGGACTTGGAAGAGCAGTTGAATGGAATGGACAGTGTCTTGAAAGGAGGATATAAGATGAACATCAACAAAAGCAAAACAAGGATAATGGAATGTAGTCTAATTAAGTCGGGTGATGTTGAGGGAATTAGATTAGGAAATGAGGCACTTAAAGTAGTAAAGGAGTTTTGCTATTTGGGGAGCAAAATAACTGATGATGGTCGAAGTAGAGAGGATATAACATGTAGGCTGGCAATGGCAAGGAAAGCGTTTCTGAAGAAGAGAAATTTGTTAACATCCAGTATTGATTTAAGTGTCAGGAAGTCATTTCTGAAAGTATTCGTATGGAGTGTAGCCATGTATGGAAGTGAAACATGGACGATAAATAGTTTGGACAAGAGGAGAATAGAAGCTTTCGAAATGTGGTGCTACAGAAGAATGCTGAAGATTAGATGGGTAGATCACATAACTAATGAGGAAGTATTGAATAGGATTGGGGAGAAGAGAAGTTTGTGGCACAACTTGACCAGAAGAAGGGATCGGTTGGTAGGACATGTTCTGAGGCATCAAGGGATCACCAATTTAGTATTGGAGGGCAGCGTGGAGGGTAAAAATCGTAGAGGGAGACCAAGAAATGAATACACTAAGCAGATTCAGAAGGATGTAGGTTGCAGTAGGTACTGGGAGATGAAAAAGCTTGCACAGGATAGAGTAGCATGGAGAGCTGCATCAAACCAGTCTCAGGACTGAAGACCACAACAACAACAACAGGGAGAGTGAACTGTTTAATATTAGTTTTAAATACTATCAGTAAACAATACACAGTTTGGTTTCTGAGGCCACAGAAGGGCAATATTCATCATTACAAAGTTCACAAAAGTTGTACTTTAAGTTCTTGACAAGGATAATTGTGTTGCAGACATATTCTCATATTGTCCAATGCTTTTCACATTGTTGGTCATAAAATATACTCCAAGACAAAAACTGGATAATTTGTTCAAGCTTCACAAATTGAGAAAGTCAATAACATGTTGATCCACCTCTTGCTCCTATGCAAGCAGTTTCAGCTTGGTATTGATTGATACAGTTGTTGGAAATCCTACTGAGGGATATCATGCCAAATACTCTCCAATTGGCCCATTAATAATCAGTATCCTGAACTGGTTGGAGGGCCCTGCCCATAATGCTCCAAATATTCTCAATTAGGGAGACATCCAGTAACCTGTCTGGCCAAGATAGTTTTTGGCGAGCTTGAAGAAATGCAGTATAAACTCTCACAATGTGCAGGTGGGAATTTTCTTGCTGAAATGTAAGCCCAGAATGGCTTGCCATGAACGCAACAAAATGGGCCATAGAATATCAACAACATACCACTATGCTGTAGGGTGCTGCAGATGACAACCAAAGGGGTCCTGCTATTAAAGGACCTGGCACCCCTGACCATCATTCCTAGTTATAGGGCTGTATGGCGAGCGACAGTCAGGTTGGTATCCTACCTCTTTTTTGGACTTCTCCAGACACATCTCCAGTCTGGAATCTCATTCACTGGAGTAGAAGTGTTTTCAGTGACAAGTCCCACTTCAAAACGAGCCCTGACAACCAGACAGTAGTGGGATACCAACCTGACTGTTGCCTGCCATATGGCCCAGCAATCAGGAGTGATGGCCTGGGATGCCATTTCTTTTCATAGCAGGAACCATTTGGTTGTCATTCATGGTATACTTACAGTACAATAGTACATCAACAATATTCTATGCCCCACTATGTTGCCCTTCATGGCAAACCACCCTGGGCTTATATTTCAGCAAGATAATGCCCATCCGCACTCGGCGAGAGTTTCTACTGCCTTTCTCATCCTTGCCAAAACCTACCTTGACCAACAAGGTTGCCAATAATGCCAAGCTGAATAATTGCTTGCATAAGGGCCAGAGGTGGACCAAAGTGTTATTCACTTGCTCAACTTGTGAAGTTCTTTCTCTTGAATAAATAATGGAAGTCTTCTGAAACGGTAATCATTTATTTGTCGATACATGTAATCACATCTACTGATTTCCATCCCATTCAGATAATTCCTTTGGGTTGCATCCTTTTTTTTATCTTAGTGTGTATACTAAACAAGCTAAAAGCACTAGGTGTATGAGGAGTAGCAAACAAGTGGTTCCACACTTATCTAGAAAACAGGATGCAAAAGAGAGAGAAAATTTGTATGTCTGCTGATTATAAATTTTTAGTAAAAAAACATTTCAGACAAGAAAGATATAAACATAAACAGTCCTCAGGATAGATTTATTCTTAATATAGATCAATTACCTTCCAGACACTATAAGGCATGGAGGAAAAGTTCCCTTTGCTGATAATAGCCATGTAGCAGCCATTCATAAAACATTGAACATAAAGAAAATAACCAGTTCCACTTCAGTATATGGAAAACAGCTCCCTAACATTGTGCATAGATAATAAAACAGGAAGGTTTTAGTGTGGAATATTGACTATCAATTAAACTGGAATGAACACAAAAAGACAAGGTGAAAAATAATGTCCTCAGTATGTTATGCTCTTAGCGTTTTATCCACAGTTTCTGACAACCAATGTCCTGTCATGGCATATGGCTCCTACAAACACTTAGTTCTTAGCTGCAGGACTCGTCCTTTAGGGATCAAAGGTATAAAAAATGGACACATTTTTTTTAAACTGCAAAACTGAGTCATAAGAATAATAACTAAACATACTATCTGAGCTCACTGTAAAGAACTATTTAGCAAACTAGGTTCCCTTACTCCACCAAGTGAGTACATGTACCAATCTGTTGGGCATATTAGGGAAAACATTACTAAGTACACTGTTAGAAAATAAATAAACAAAAATAAAAGTAAAGAAAATGAAAAAATATTAAATAAAATTAGTACTGCTGGAAAGAAAATGTCGATTTTGATCTAATGATGGTATATGCCACCTGTAGGATGGTAAACATCCTGATAATGGTTTCAACATTGTCTGCCAACAGATAGCATAGTGTCATAGCTACAAGTGTGTCATCTGTGTCTACCCTTTAATAAAGAACGCTCAAAACCAGAAGGCTCAGTGTGCTGCAGATATGTGAAGCAAACAGGCAACCATGCCACAGAGAAGCACTCATGCTTCCTATACCCAACTGAACAAGTTTTAAAGGGTTCAAAGTGTGGCCTTCCGAGTGGTGGGATGGCCCTTTTAGAGAATTGCTGCACAAGTACAATGTGCTGTGTCAGTTGTGCAAAAATTCTGGTATCAGTGGACATGCACACATTCTGCAACCTGTAGAAGATGTTCTGGATGTCCACGCAACAAGATCCCTGTCACAATTGTCATATTGTAGTGCAGTAGTGGCAGGTCCTACAGCCACCACAGCACAGATAAGAGTTCTTGTGAGTCCAGATGTGTCAACATGAACTGTAGCAGATTGGTTGTTAGCAGTGGGAGTATGGGCCCTCTTGCACGTCTTCCACTTATGTCACTGCAATGACATGAATGGCTTGGCTGGTGCCATCAGAGGATCACTTGGAAGATAGAATAGTGCACTGGGATAGTGTGTTGTGGCTTTCAATGATGAAAGCAGATTCTGCTTGCAGACAAGTGATTGTCATCTGTGCATATGATGTAGACCTGGTGGGCACTATCTTGTAAAGTGTGTTCATCCAAGACACACTGGCCCTACTCCGGTCCTTAAATTGTCTCAAATGTGATACACTACAGCTCTTGTTCCCCTTGGATGTTTCTGGAGCAGATGCTAACCAGCACTCATTATGTGTAGGATGCTGTTAGGCTCATTCTTTTGCCATCTCACAACAGGAAGGTAATGTGTTGTTCCAACAGGGTAATGCTTACTCACACACTGCCCATGGAACTCAACATGTGCTGCAAGAGGCGCAGCAACTTCCCTGGTCAGCACTCTCCTCACACTTGTCTCCAATTGAATACGTTTGAGATAAGATGGAACGAGAAGTGACTCGTCAACCAACAAGTCTTACAGAATTATGTGAATGGGTCAAGCAGGATTGGAATAACATATCCCATGAAAGTATTCACCATCTGTGTAATTGATTGGATGTCAGGGTCAGTGTCTGCATTGCTACCCATGGAGACTATACCACACACTAATATGGGTGTTTCAGCATGGGTCAATACCCGGCACCTCTGAACTGCTTCAGCTACTGATCTGTAAATGTAATCATTTCATGTACTCCATATGCACTGTTTGCGACAGTAAATCTTGATTGTACTGGAAACCTCTAAAAGCGTGTGCTAATTTTTTTTTTTTTCCTGACAGTGTATTTCACTAATACATAATCACAGAAGAAAAGCCATTTTGCACTTAAGTTTACACACAAAAAAAGAAGAAATTCAAAACAGTATTTTCTGTCAGGGAATAAAATTGTGTAAGGACAGTCAAATGAAAATGAGATAGATGGAAAAGAAGTGAGTAAACTGTTTATTATTTCAAAAGTAATTGCTGTATCTGTTAATATATTTATTCTGCTGTTAGACAGGCCGGTCATTGCCTTCAAATGTGAAAATGTTTGTGGTTGCCTACGGAACCACTGTTGCGCCCAGGCATGTGCTTCTTAGTCCAAAGCAAACTGATGGCCATGAATCGGGTTTCAGAAAAATGGAAACTGCATGGAGAAAGAGGAGAAAGATTGGGACTGTATGGATGAAACTTTTGCAGTGCAGTTAGAACAACAGGTACGCTAGCTCTGGAAAGTCATGATGAACTTTTTCTTTGATGGCAAGGGCCTGCAGGTCATTGACTTTCTGGAATACTGTGCCACAATTTCCACACAGCAGTATGAGGACACTCTGCAAAAACTGAAGTGCACCATCAAGTCCACATGCTCAGGAATGTTGACAGTATCATTCAGTTGCAGGATAATGTGAATCCCAATGTTACCAAGACTGTTTCGAGTATGCTGCAAAGTTTCACTGGGGAGTCCTTACACATCCGCCATACAGCCCTGATCTCTCTCCATGCAATTTCCTTATTTGTGGAGCCCTGAAGAAAGACATTCATGACCGTCAATTTGCTTCTGATAAAGAGGTGCATGCCTGGGTACAGCCATGGTTCACAAGGGAGTCACAAATATTTTTCCATGAAAGCACTGACCATCTTGTCTCACACTGGGATAAAAGTATAAACAATTATGGCAATTACTTATGAAATAAAAAAGTTTCCTTCCTGTTTATCCATCTGTCCCTTAAATAATGTATTACCCAAGGAGCTCAGAAAGATTACTTAAATACATCTGGGCAACTAAAATGTTCTTCATAATAATGCATACTGCATGATTAAACATGACTTAGTGGACCTATAGCAGTGGTTGATAATGAAAGGGGTAACTAAAACACCTTGTCACATTATGATACGTAATCACAATATAATGCTTTAACAATAATATCATGTGAAAAGATCTACAGTGCATAATAGTAATGTCTTATCATTCTTCTGAGTTCAACATCTCACTCATGAAGGGGGAATGCTGATTCAGTTTTTCAGGTGGACTGAAGGGAGGAAATGAAGATTTGCATGGGGGATGCCTGGAGTCAGTCTTTGGAACAGACTGTAGTTAGTGCAAGGGATGTAGCAGCCTGTTAGTGGTCACGAGTCACCAGAAAGTGTCAGTGTGTGCAGCAATGAAATGAAAAACTATGTTTTATATTGTAAGTTATCTGAAGCACATTGTGTATAAAAAAAATTGTGTAACAGAGGCCAACTGCAAGAGGCAGTACAGTTATTAATAAGCTCGTATCATATGTGAGACAATGGAGTTTGTTCTGTCCGGCCATCCTGATTTAGATTTTCAAGGTTTTCCTAAATCATTTCAAGCAAAATGCCAGGATGTTTTCTTTATCAGTGCCATTACTGAGGACCTATCCCATACCCATAAAACCATACTCGTATATTCCGTGTAAATGTATATGTTGAGCTATTTATTTTTATTGTATTGTGGTGACAAATCCTATACCATTGTAAGATGACTCCTGAATGATACATAAATAAAATAAAATCCTTGCAGTCCACAATGTAAGCCAAGTTACTTGCTCACTGTGACACACTATGTACCATAACTATCACCAAAAGTGGTTGCTGAAACATGCCCACAGCTTATGGTAAGAAGTCTGGCAGCATCTATCAGTCTCAGCTAACTATCACCAAGTTTGCAAAAACCTCTAAGCAATGAGTCTTGGTCAAGTTTCCTGATGTGCTAAGATCTGGCACGATTTCCTACAGATTCAGTGAACATTGACACACTGTTGTTCTTTTAACACCCATGATGCACAGGCTTTGCATTGCTATGCCCACATCAATGTTCCTTGACACAAAAATTTATTCAATATAAGTCAGTCTGAAGAATGTTAATGGTCCACGTACATAAGCATGGTAATTTTAAACACATTAGGCATCTAGGTGCCAAACCTAACTTTGTACGAGGGCCTTTTTTTTTTTTAATTTTATTTCCCAATCTCCGATAGGTTATAAATAAAAGACAAGTTCATAGAAAACAATTATTTTATTACCAAAAGTTTTGTACACTTATGGTTACTTTTCAATATAATCACCAAAAAGATTGAGACATTTATCATATCTGTGGACAAGCTTTGCAATATCCTCTTCAAAAAATGTTGCCGCCAATGATATCAAATGAGCATTGACATTGTTTTGAAGATCTTCACTGGTTTGAAAGTGCTGCCCTCCTAGTCACATCTTCAGTTCAGGGAAAATGTGGAAGTCACTGGGTGCCAGGTCAGGACTATACAGTGGATGATCGAAAATGTCCCATTGAAATTGTCAAGGAGCCATTGGGTTGTGCCAGCAGTGTGTGGACAAGTGTTGCCATGGATCAACACAATTCCTGAAGTCAGCATTCTCCTTAATTTTTTTTGAATGGCTCTCCGCAAACATCGTAAAGTTTCACAATAATCAGCTGCATTGATATGGTTCTGGGCTGCATAAACACTACAAGTAACACACCTTTTTGGTCCCAAACCACGGCAGCCATAACCTTTCTGTTGTTGAATGTTCGTTTGATTTTTTTTTTTTTTTTGTTTGGTGAATTTGGAAGCATCCATTGTTGTGATTGTCGCTTTGTTTCTGGTGTGTTATATTTGATCCAAGTTTCATTTCCAGTAACAATTGATTTCAAAAAGTTCTCTCCTTCATCATGATAATGGTCAAGGAAATTCAAAGCCGATGCCATTTGGTGACTTTTGTGGGTGTCCGTCAACATTTTTGGGACCCAACAAGCACAAAGTTTTTTGCAGCCTAAATGTTCAGTAATGATAGATCTTGAAACTTCCAGAATTTCCATAGACAAAGCATTATGATGAACCTATGATTTTCTTTAACCATTCTGTCAACTCGTTCAACAAGGTCGGCTGTAACGACAGACCTGCGTCCTTGGCCCCCTTCATCATGCACATCATTTCAGCCATCTTTAAACTTCCAGCACCATTCTCGCACAACACCATCAGTCATGAAGTTATCACCGTACACTCAGCTCATTCTTCGATGAATTTCTGCTGCACTATTCCCTTCTACTTGCAGAAACCGAATTACACTTCATAATTCACACTTGGTGGAAGCAACAATGATGGCAGCCATGTCTAGATGGCTGTAGTACAATGCAGACTGATGCCTTGAGGTCGGCAATGGCGGAGTGTGTAGTGCGAGGGTTGCACAGTACCCTACAGTGCATATCCACTTTCTGCCGCTCGCGTAGCTTCTATACTAAGCGATCGGAGGTTAAAAAAATAATAATAAAACAAAACAGCCCTCATAATATAGAAGTGAGTTTTCCCATTTGTAATGTATTTTTAATGTATACTTTCGAATTTCCTTGTTATTTGTTCTGTGCATGTTCTGCACTTTGCATATAAACCTAAACACCTTACAGAACTGTGTCACCTTTACTGTTTTACTTTAGTAATGGGTTTTTAAATGTTTATGGTACTCTTGAATTTCCATGTTATTTGCTTACATGTTTCTTTCCCTTAACAATGTGAATTTACTTAGAAAAATTGTGCAATTCTGAATTTTTCACAAGATATGCACGTATACACTTTTCTGTTTCTCGGCATTAGATATGTATTATATGAACACTTGTATCATTATATGATCACTGTCATAATCTTTTAACCATGTATCATCTCATCTCCATTTATGACTTGCCCTATATCATCATATGCTTCTCTGCACACACTGTGTGATCTACAGGATAGATAAAAATCACAATCACAAATATTTGTCATATAATACCTGCTTCTTCAATATTAATTGTGATAAAGAAATGTGACAAAGGTAACAAAAATTCTTTGTGCACACATTAGCTTACTGAGTGAATTTGATAAATGGGGCAAACTGCAGGAACCGATTTCTAAAAGGATAAAGAGCAAAAAAGGGCAGTAGAACAAATGGCTGGAAACGCATTCCAGGAGAGGTACAGCCATTTCAAGGTGGAAGCAAAAGATCTTTGACAGCATAGATTTCAATGATTGAAGGCACACCTTACAGACATGACAGGCAAGTGGGCATGTTCTGTCTGCACGGGTGTTTTAGTGGCAAGTTGGCAGCAAACCATTAACACCAGTTCAGTTTCATTTGTGGGTGGGGAATATTGGCAGTCACCTCGTAGGACCCGCAATCCTTCCATAAGACACATCTGCACTTTCTAACAGTGACCCTGCCTTCCCTGCTGGAAGATGTGATACTGGTAGTACAAAGGGTAATGCGAGTACTACATGATGGTGCTCCAGCTGACTTTTACATTCCTGTGCAGAGGCATCTTGACAACACATACCCTAACTACACATTGAGGATGAATTGGTGCTGATGGTTCACTGCCACAATACCACTAACACATTATTAGAGACAGAACATTCCCATTTGCCAGATGTGTTCTCATGCATGATTTCAGTCACTGAAACCTACACTGTCAAATACTTTTTGTTTTCACCTTGATGTGGGTGTGCCTCCCTTGGAACACATTTCCACCCATAAGTCCACATAATCTTTTTTGCTTCTTATCCTCTCAGGGATTATGTGCTGTAGTTTGTGTCCAGAACAAGTGAAATTTCTGTTGTCAATATGCAACCATCACTAAAATACACTCATATTGTTAACCTTTTCTGCAAAAGAGGACAGTTTCTGTAGTGTTTTTACAACACATTTTGTACCTCAAACACTTAATTTGTTATATTTCTGGAACTATGAACAAACAGTGCCCTGGACTGTTCCATGTTCCAATCACTGCTGGTGATTCAATGAACTGATTCCTTCAATATCTGCTGATTTGGACACATGCAACACTAAAATATAGTTCATATATAAAGCTCCTGGGCTGATTTAACTACGAATTTTTTTGTCTGTGAGTATTAATGACCGGTTTCTTAAATTTTGAATTATTCAGGCTTTTCATAAAATTCTAAAATTGATCGAGTCAACTTATGATCTTCCCCAGAGCATTACGTTATCGATAAAAAAATAAAAAATAAATGACAGCCAACGAGATTTCGCGATTTTGGCAAGGGTTCTGGGATCAGCCAAATCGTCATCAGGCTTATCTGTTGCCAGTTTCCTTGGCATAAACATGACTATTTTTTGCGGGGGAAACAGAGCAGACCTTATTCTTTTCTTGGAGGTTATCATATTTTATCAAACGCTGATGTAAGATTCAATTAATCCTGATTTTATGCTAGTAAAAAAACTACCATTACATTTCCCTATTGTAATTATTTACAGTAATAAACTCATAATGTAAACTTTACGCTGATATTATAATTTTTCCAATGCAATTGATTCCAGCGGTTATATATTAAGTATCTAGTGGATAGTTAGTATGATACAAGATAACACTAAAGATGATAGGAAATTTTTAACTCACGAAAGAACGTTTTATTAAAGATGAACTAAGAGCTAGAATAACATGACGTCGTGAGCGCTTTAACTTCATCCATATTCAGATTGGGTCACGGCGCAGAATTACTGAATATGCAGTGGGCAGTGACAAATAAAACAAAATAACAGCTCAAAAACAGCTCCATATATAATACTCTCAAAAGTGTTCCGTAATGTGAACTTACAAAATACGGGACAGGAAACGGACAACGAATTTGTCGACTTTTGCAAAACAGAATAACGCAACCCAGGATAAACCAATAAAATATCTGAAACAAAAAAGGAAAATTCTGCGTGTACGTACATAATCTGCAAGCCACTGTGAAGTGCATGGCAGAAACAGAAAGTATTAATTAAAATTTTGTGAACTGCCATTTGAAGACCCCGCGAACAATTTTGAATTGGTGAGATTTCACATTTCATTTACATATCGATTACCCACACTCGCATTAAATGTTCGATATGCAATTAAGGTTTACGATTACAAGTTTCCTCGAGGCAGTGATATTTCAGATTTATAATTATCAATTATTTGGAAATAAACATGAGAAAGTGGGTGAAGAGCCCGAAGTCTGCTTTTTTTTAAAAAAAAAGAAAAAAACTAAAAACTTCGAAAAGCAGAGAATGTTGAAATTTACCGTCATATCGGGGACACTTCGCTTTTCACTGAAAACTTGCACACGCAAAGTGCCAAGACTACGTCACTAGGCTGTTATACCTTTGTAACAGTCATTCTGTCTCGTTTCCTTATGTGTTTGGATTGTTCTTCATATGCAACAGTGCCTTGGTTTATTCTAAATAAAATCTTATTCATGATACATCAGAATTAATACTTCGTGTCCGTACTTGGCTGAGTTACGAACGCTTAATATTCAATTCGGAAGGCCATTAATTAGTGCGGCGGTGGTGACCCCAACGTGATACATCCAGTGAGAATAAACCGCAATGTGGTGGAGTTAAGACCGATGTCTCAAGAGCAACGAATTTTTCGAGATGGAAGACGCACCCGTAGTATCAACGCTCGCAGGGTCCCAAGTAATACGTTTCGCTCAAGTCTCGTGGGAGATCCAGAAGTCGTCCCTCTACGAACTCTCCAGCGGGGGGTGGCACAACACAGCCTGACATTTGCTGATATCATCGAAATCCAGAGACTAAGCACAGAAATGCACTTCGCCATATACTTTCACAAACGGCAATGACAATTGGAAGTGGGCGCACCCGATTGTCAGTCGCCATCTCTGCACCTTTTCATAACTCATAGGAAGACAGGACACAAGTTCCTAGTGGACACGCGCCCGGGTTCCAGGGTTCGATTCCCGGCAGGGTCGGTGATTTTCTCTGCCTCGTGATGACTGGGTGTTGTGTGATGTCCTTAGGTTAGTTAGGTTTAAGTAGTTCTAAGTTCTAGGGGACTGATGACCATAGATGTTAAGTCCCTTAGTGCTCAGAGCCATTTGAACCATTTTGAATCTAGTGGACACATGATTCCGTTTATGTGTTTTTCAATGGACCCTGTTGCTTAAATATTGGACGCCACGCTGTTCCGCCTCTCTGTGCCCAATAACTCGTCCATAGCGACTAACGGCACGGAACACACAGAACTGTATTTGGGATTACACCATGCGTTCAATTGGAACAATTGTAGCAGATATGACAGAACCCATAATCGAAGCTGACTTTCTAGCACATTATTGTCTGCTGCAGGACATCGCCAAGGCACGCCTCATCAACAGCATCACTGGCCTGTCTGCTGCTGGGCTTCGTTGCAGTGCAGCTGTGCATGACGCCAGATTTATATAGTCAACAAGCAGTGGATACGCCGAGCTACTGAGCAGTTCCCGGCTATCACACGACCTCTAGGCGCTCCGAAAAATGTATGTCACTGCACTGTGCAATACATTAACATCACCATGGGTCCACCAATTTCATGTAGGCAAAGATGCCTTGCTCCAGATCGTTATGCTATTGTCAAAGCAGAGTTCAATGGACGGTTGAAGGAAGGCCTCATACGCTCTTCCAGGAGAAAATGGTCGTCGCTACTACACTTGGTGCCAAAAAAGTGTGGCGTGTGGCACCTATACGGAGATTACTGCGCCCTTGATGCTAGAATGGTACCAAGTCACTATCCTGTGCCCCTACTAGACAGTACAATTACGCATTATGTGGTACAATAATATTTAGTGTGGTAGGCTGTGCAGAGTCCTACACTCAAATTCCTGTGACCAACTTGGCCTTTCCGAGAGTCAGTTCATGACGTTCAGCTTATGAAATGCACCATACACATGGATGACAGAACTTTTTAGACACAGTGCTACAAGGTTTGTTGTATTGTTACCTTGTTGTATTGTTTTGCATACCTGACGGCATCCTCATTTTTTTCCACACTGGCAGAGGAACACTAACAGACACTTAGTCGAAAGCTTTAGATGCCTACGCAAATAAGGGTGAAGTGTGGCACCTTATATCGCTCCTGTCTAGAGCCCATGTATCGGCACAGTGACAGATGGTCTGAAGTGGGTTCAGTCAACACCGACTCAAAGGAAGGCCTCGGCGCTTGTTCGTGACGTCACGTCAGCCAGGCACGGCGAACGCCAGGTCTGTTGCAGGCATACTCATAATGTTGGTGTCTCCCTCTCTGACACAGGAAAATGTGAAACTATTGGCGGTAGTTGACCAACAAACATTGTTCTGAGAGATTTCTGCAATCAATTAATTGTGCAATTCATTACACTTCTTAAACAAATAGTGTACTCCTGAACTTAAATTTCCACCTGTTTTAAGGATTGACATACAAAAACAACTTCATAGTCCAGCAGCAACAGAATTCGTGCTTCTTTACCTTATTTGAAAATCTGAGGAAGTTACGTTTGTACTGGCTTGCTTTTACAAGAAACTGTGATCATATTGGATCTCTTCTTTGGGTATCTTGGTTGACTATGGGGTGAGGAGCACTGAATGTTACTGAAATATCTTGCGATTGTACACGTTGCGGGAGGGTGTGGGGGACAGAATAAGAGGCAAAAGAGAGATACTTGTTTTATCAAATAAATTTTTTTTTACCTTATAAAGTTTCTCCTTTCAGTTGCAAGAGGGGAATATTTATCTTTTCTAATGTGCATGCTTAAAAAAGTTTAAGCTCAGCACTATTTTCGATGTATGAAGCTATTTTGTTTCCTGTTTAGAATTCCTTTCGTTGAAAACGACTGTAATCTAATGACTGGCAACATTTACACATGTAAATTAGTTCACATTTCCAGTGACGATGTCAAACGAAATTAAATAAATAAAAGAAACGAGTTCATTGTAATGGGGTTGGGGTAAGTAAATGTAGCTACTTGAATGTAAAATTTCCGAATCTTGCAATGGGGCAAAGCATCTTCTCATATTGATCTACGTTTGTTTCGACAGGATTCAGTAATACAGAACTATGATCTTCATTTGTAGCTTTACGATAGTAAGAAAATCTTTCCTAAATAAAACTGCAGAATCCAAAACAATACCAAACATTTTGTCAAAAAATAAGAGATTCAGAGTGATAAGCACGTCCAAGCGTTTCTGCCTGCAACAGACCTGGCGTTCGCCGTGCCTAGCTGACGTGACGTCACCAACAAGCGCCGAGGCCTTCCTTTGAGTCGATGTTGGTTCAGTCGTGTATTATTCTAATTTTCATCTGATAGAGGACAGCAGTTGTCGGAGACATCCAAGAAACATGTCAAGAGAATGTTTTTGTGATTTTTTCTGTTTATTTCTTGAAGGTTTTTTGTTTATTTATGTTTGTACGGTTTTGTATAAGTTTTTAGTAGTGTGAATAATGTGTGAATGTAGTCTAAAGTAAATATGTAGATCGTTGTTCTACTGATGAACACTGTAGAACTAGTGTGAGAAAGTTTCAAGACAGTGTGAATGCAGACGACGGGGAATTTTGTATCATAATATGTAAGCAAGTTTGTGATAAAAGGAAAGCTAATTCTAGTGCAAATGAAAATAGTTAATAATATAAAGTATAAAGAAAATATCAAAATGTTAAATACTTTTTGCGGGAAAAAGTACAGTTCGAAAGAGTGTTATTTGTTGATTGGTTAGTCATGGAACGCAGGACTAACGCAGGAGAATAATGTTTTTCTATTGGCCTTATAGAAAACTGGCCAATCAGAATGGGGTATTCTTCGCGCGTCCTTTCTCTTGGAGATACAGAATGCTACAGCAGTCTAGGGAAGCCAGAGCCCAGCCTTTCAATGGTACGGCCGTGTGTAGTATGAGCTCCGAAAGAAGTTATAATTTGCCGGTTTTATTTGTGCTACATGCTTCAAAAGTGTTTTAAAGTGAAGGCATATTTATTCCAATGTGTTTTTTAAAAAGTACAGATTTTTAAGTAATTTTTTGTATGAGAAAAGACAGTAATCCTGCGTGGCATATTGAGCAGATCGGTGACAAAAAACTTGAGTGCATTGGACACCGATAAACTTAATAGTATGGCGAGTATTTTCTTTTAAGAACAATCCGTTCTTAGTAGCTATTCAGATTTCGGGATATACGTTACCATAAACTTGCTAACGTGAATGAAAGGGTTTGTACAAGACTGTGAAGATTAGCATGGGCTTGGCAGTGAACATGTACATTATCAAGTTTCAGAATACACCGAAGTTTTGCCAGTATTTCCATGTTTCTTTCAAAATTAAGACCTTTTCCCGATTCTTGGAATAGTTACGTTGTATGCCGCTTGGCGCGAGTTGCAGTACGGTAGGTTTCTGCTCGGCTACCAGCGATCAGCTGCAATGAGTTTACAGGTAGGTGCAGGTAATGGCCAAAAGAAAACGCGCCGCCGCAAGGGGTTGAATTAAACACTGCCAAGTGAATTTTTGGGCAACCAGAGATCAGTTTTTTTAGGCCACCTGATCTCACAGCAGAAACTTTGAACTTCTAACCACAGCACTATCTATCCCTAAAGTTAAAGGGAAAATGCCAGTACAGTGGATGGGCGCTGTTATCACTGCTTTCGAAACAAGCGAAGTACAGTGAATACGCCCCTCCTTGCACATCCCGCATTAGAAGCACCTCTTGCATTGTGGTCGATGCAAGTCAAACTGCGGTCAGCACAACTTTACAATATACAGACGATGCATGTCAGCCACTTGCATTTTGCTCGTACAAACTCTCTCTGACACAATAACAATGGAGCATGTACTTTAGCAAACTACTCAGTTTATGAATCTATTACATATTTTTGCAAACAGTTGGAGGTGAGAGAGTTGGCAATTTACACAGACCACAAACCACATGTCTACGACTTCAGATAGAACAATGATAAATGCTCGCTGCGGCAATCCAATCAATTGGAATTTATTGCCCAATTCCACACCAACATACTGCCACATACCAGGAAGTGACAACTTAGTAACTGACTGCCTATCCCCTGCAAACAGTGTAAAGACACAGTGAATTTTACCCAGATTGGCAAAACACAAGAGTCAGACCAAAAGCTTCAAGGTCGGCTGAAAGACACTTCCTCCAACCTTCAGCTGAAACAGACTGACGCCCCTACCACGAACATTAAGCTATATTGCAAAGTCTCGAATGCGAGGTCACATCCAGTCTTACATTCCTCATTCCGTAGACACACTTTAAGAGTCTGCAAAACTTATGTCGCCCTGGCATCAGAGAACACTGAATTTTATACCTAACCATTTTATATGGTTTGGTATGCAGAAAGACTATAGAACCTGGACTTCTACAAGTGTTTAATGCCACATTAGCAAAATATCTTACCACGCATGTGCACCTGTGGGAGATGTCTCAGACAGAACTGTAAGATTTGCACATGAACATATCAAAAATATCGAAGTAGTAGAACCATTATTGCCCTCAAATGGCCAACAATACCTATGAACAGCAATCAACGGCCTTACACATTGGCCAGAAACCTTACTAGTCGAGAATACTTCAGCGGAAATGCTAGTCTCTGCATTGTTTCACACTTGATATGCTGGTTCAGTTGTCCACTATACATCATAATAGACAGTGACCAGCAATTCGAATCTCAGCTATTTGCCTAGGTGAGCAAATTCTGCAGTACCATACATCACAAGACAACAACCTGTCACCCAGCAAGTAATGGAATGACTTTAATGCTGGCACCAGTCATTAAAGGCTGCACTAATGTGTAATGAGTCAAACTGAACTATAGCTTTACTCTTGGTCTTGCCTGGCCTGCAAACCACTTGCGAACCCAACTTGGACTCTTCACTGGCCAAGCTAGTTAACTGATTCACACGCAGTCTTGATGGAGAACACAAATCAAACAGACGGCATTTCTCATCTGCGTCTGGCCGACACAAATCCGACCACACCCATCATCGAGGGATGGAAAATCACAAACCTTTGTCCATTGTGAGTTACAGGGAGTCAAGCAAACATGTGATGTTAAACAGAGATGGAGTGAAATCGGCACTGGCACCGCCTTAAACTAGTGCTGGCAGAAATAAAAATCAATCGCATTTCAATTAATGGCAAACCCGGTATTGTCTCCATTGACAGGGTCGAGCCAGCCTTCATGTTGTCAGAACTGCCACAAATGCATGCACAATGAGCCAGCTACAGCCTGGACTTCAGGTACACCGCCTTCCACTGGAAGCGGAAGCCCAATCAGAGCACTGAACACATTCTGGACAGCGCATACACCTTCCAGCACAATTCACGGAAGACGCTCCCCGCATTACTTGTGAATGATGCTCTACTTTTCCCGAGGAGGCTGGTGTAGTGGCAGACAGCAGCAGACATTGATTGACAAGTCTCAGCTGATTTATTTGGCGAAGCTATCCAAAGAATTATGACTTGGTCACCAGGAACAATGTGATTAAATTTCTCTTTGCTGCAGTGTGATACAATGTCTGTCTGTTCCAACAAAAGCTTCGTTTAGTTACCAGTCAAGTTTTGCTGATATACCTATCTTTGTCCTCCTCCCATGAACCATGGACCTTGCTGTTGGTGGGGAGGCTTGCGTGCTCAGCGATACAGATAGCCGTACCGTAGGTGCGACCACAACGGAGGGGTATCTGTTGAGAGGCCACACAACCGTGTGTCTCCTGCAGAGGGGCAGCAGCCTTTTCAGCATTGCAGGGGTAACAGTCTGCATCTTCTAGCTCGGTTTGTTTACTTTTCTGTTGGTGGCAGTTTTTCAGGGTGCTGTGAGTCTGTTTTCACTTGCAATTCCAGATGCTGAATATATGTATTTATTTAGTTCCCCTCCTCCTTTCTGTACCGGTGCTTTGCTAATTTACAGATAAAATCTGCTAATTGTACTGTTTCTCCTGGGTAGTCTTGGGTTTAAAAACAAAAATGTAAGCTAAATATTACGATAAATTTTATAAAGAGCCGGGAAGTTACACTAAGGAAGAAGAGATAGAACTACAATGGACATGTTATTCCATGGACTCTTGCGCTTCTATGCATGGACTATCTTTCCTTTGTCATTCGCTTATCTTATCTGCTTGGGTTCGGACCTAAGAGGACGTTCTTGTGTAAAGCTCATCTTGCTGTACCAGCTAATAATGTAAGTTGTACTTAAAATCAGAAAAATATAATGGTTATTTTGTCAAAAGAATTTGTGTATGCGGTCAATCAATTTGTAATCTGATACCTGGATTGTACTAAGTAGATATGGGCCTTAACAAAGAATTTTCATTGTTAGGCGCCATCTTAGAAAATCTTTAACATTTTTCTTTTAGCTCATCTACGAGACGTGGCGTCGATTAGGACAATTAACTTTCTTGCAGATCCTACGAGCCCGGCGGCCGCTGATAATAATTTAACAATTTTTGCTTACAGCTTTTCTTGTTATCTTGTATTCGAGAATCGAGACGAAACCACGATATTAAGTTATGTATTGCAGCAGTTTACATCGAACAGACTTGTGAAATTTTCTCTGGTGCAATAAGGACACGACTTCTCACGATCCTGGAATAATATCTGTGGTGTTGGGTAAAGAAGGAAAGGACAATTAATTATCGACGATTACAAACTACCCTGAAAACTTAGCTAGTTTATTAATTACTGATCTGTGTCGGGCCAACTTAAAAGATATTGCGCTATTAAGAACATCCTTGTGAGTCATTTTCAGAGAAGTGTTTTCAACCGCTACTATTGAGTCATTAAGAATACGATTAAATTGGCAGACTGCTGTATATTTTTTACGCATCATTGTTTTTATATTTTTACATTACATAATGCACAGTTTTTTGATATTTTTAATAATGTTTGCATTTTCCACCATTTTACAGTATTTCGCTGGAATGGATAGTATATCATCAACTGGTCTCCTCTGTCAACATCTGTTTTAGAAAAGTTGTAGTCGAGTACAACGTCTGGTTTTACAACCTCAACAATCCACTCCTGGGTTTTACACTGACATGCGAAGCAGTCATCTTATGTAGTGTTGACAACTAGTGTACAGCACGTTTGTCTTTCCATTTCAAACAGGAAAGGTGTCCTTTGCGACAAAATGTCAATCCTTTTTTTCTTTAGTTTTTAATTTATTAGGTATCTAGGCAAGGAGTGCAGGGCTGGTACAAAGTCTGTCCATGTATACCACATGTCCTTTTCCCAAGTAAGAGGAACATAGCCTCAGTAGTAGGGATTTGATAGAATTGTCAACATCTCTTTTCCTCTAGTATAAATTTCAGCACTGCATATGTAACCTGTTTGAGCATCACTTACACCATACACTTTTATCCCATATTTCTCTGGTTTGTCTTTCATAAAAACACAGAATCAAATTCTTCTTCGAAAAGGACATATTGCTTCATCCACTGTCAGATTTTGTGATGGATAAAAGAGTTTTCTGCATCTTTCTGTGAAAAAAGTCCCAAACAGGTCTTATTTTATGCAGCAGGTCATGGCCTGGTTCTTGTTAGTATCCAAAGCACATTATTTATAACATGAAGCATTCTGAATATGGCAGAAAATCTGTCTTGTAACCTTTACCTCAGAAGCAAATGATGAAGCAAGCACAGGATCTTCTGACCTATAATCCCTAAGTTTAGGTTTCTTTACAACACACACGTGCAAAACGGTTTCAAAAAATTGATATACTTCATGTATCCTCACTGCTCTCCATTTCTTCCATATGTTTGTGACTATTACAGCGCCATCTACCACAAAGTGAAAAAAGTGGTCCAACTAAAACATCATATTTATTTACGTACTACATGAATATGTCCCCCCCCCCCCCTATGAACCATAGAACCATAGACCTTGCCGTTGGTGGGGAGGCTTGCGTGCCTCTGCGACACAGATAGCCGTACCGTAGGTGCAACCACAACGGAGGGGTATCTGTTGAGAGGCCAGACAAACATATGGTTCCAGAAGAGGGGCAGCAGCCTTTTCAGTAGTTGCAGGGGCAACAGTCTGGATGATTGACTGATCTGGCCTTGTAACATTAACCAAACGGCCTTGCTGTGCTGGTACTGCGAACGGCTGAAAGCAGGGGGACACTACAGCCGTAATTTTTCCCAAGGGCATCCAGCTTTACTGTATGGATAAATGATGATGGCGTCCTCTTGGGTAAAATACTCCGGAGGTAAAATAGTCCCCCATTCGGATCTCCGGGCGGGGACTACTCGGGAGGACGTCGTTATTAGGAGAAAGAAAACTGGCATTCTACGGATCGGAGCGTGGAAATGTCAGATCCCTTAATCGGGCAGATAGGTTAGAAAATTTAAAAAGGGAAATGGATAGGTTAAAGTTAGATATAGTGGGAATTAGTGAAGTTCGGTGGCAGGAGGAACAAGATTTTTGGTCAGGCGAATACAGGATCATAAATACAAAATCAAATAGGGGTAATCCAGGAGTAGGTTTAATAATTAATAAAAAAATAGGAGTTCGGTTAAGCTACTACAAACAACACAGTGAATGCATTATTGTGGCCAAGATAGACACGAAGTCCACGCCTACCACAGTAGTACAAGTTTATATGCCAACTAGCTCTGCAGATGACGAAATTGATGAAATGTATGATGAGATAAAAGAAATTATTCAGGTAGTGAAGGGAGATGAAAATTTAATAGTCATGGGTGATTGGAATTCGAGAGTAGGAAAAGGGAGAGAAGGAAACTTAGTAGGTGAGTATGGATTGGGGCTAAGAAATGAAAGAGGAAGCCGCCTGGTAGAATTTTGCACAGAGCATAACTTAATCATAGCTAACACTTGGTTCAAGAATCATGAAAGAAGGTTGTATACGTGGAAGAACCCTGGAGATACTAGAAGATATCAGATAGATTATATAATGGTAAGACAGAGATTTAGGAACCAGGTTTTAAATTGTAAGACATTTCCAGGGGCAGATGTGGACTCTGACCACAATCTATTGGTTATGAACTGTAGATTAAAACTGAAGAAACTGCAAAAAGGTGGGAATTTGAGGAGATGGGCCCTGGATAAACTGAAGGAACCAGAGGTTGTAGAGAGTTTCAGGAAGAGCGTAAAGGAACAACTGACAAGAATGGGGGAAAGGAATACAGTAGAAGAAGAATGGATGGCTTTGAGGGATGAAGTGGTGAAGGCAGCAGAGGATCAAGTAGGTAAAAAGACTAGGGCTAGTAGAAATCCATGGGTGACAGAAGAAATACTGAATTTAATTGATGAAAGGAGAAAATATAAAAATGCAGTAAATGAAGCAGGCAAAAAGGAATACAAACGTCTCAAAAATGAGATCGACAGGAAGTGCAAAATGGCTAAGCAGGCATGGCTAGAGGACAAATGTAAAGATGTAGAGGCTTGTCTCACTAGGGGTAAGATAGATACTGCCTACAGGAAAATTAAAGAGACCTTTGGAGAAAAGAGAACCACTTGTATGAAAATCAAGGGCTCAGATGGAAACCCAGTTCTAAGCAAAGAAGGGAAAGCAGAAAGGTGGAAGGAGTATATAGAGGGACTATACAAGGGCGATGTTCTTGAGGACAATATTATGGAAATGGAAGAGGATGTAGATGGAGATGAAATGGGAGATATGATACTGTGTGAAGAATTTGATAGAGCACTGAAAGACCTAAGTCGAAACAAGGCCCCATGAGTAGACAACATTCCATTAGAACTACTGACAGCCTTGGGAGGGCCAGTCCTGACAAAACTCTACCATCTGGTGAGCAAAATGTATGAGACAGGCGAAATACCCTCAGACTTCAAGAAGAATATAATAATTACAATCCCAAAGAAAGCAGGCGTTGACAGATGTGAAAATTACCGAACTGTCAGTTTAATAAGTCACGGCTGCAAAATACTAACGCGAATTCTGTACAGACGAATGGAAAAACTGGTAGAAGCCGACCTCGGGAAAGATCAGTTTGGATTCCATAGAAATATGGGAACATGTGAGGCAATACAGACCCTACGACTTATCTTATAAGCTAGATTAAGAAATGGCAAACCTACGTTTCAAGCATTTGTAGACTTGGGGAAAGCTTTTGACAATGTTGACTGGAATACTCTCTTTCAAATTCTGAAGGTGGCAGGGGTAAAATAAAGGGAGCGAAAGGCTATTTACAATTTGTACAGAAACCAGATGGCAGTTATAAGAGTCGAGGGACATGAAAGGGAAGCAGTGGTTGGGAAGGGAGTGAGACAGGGTTGTAGCCTATCCCCGATGTTATTCAATCTGTATATTGAGCAAGCAATAAAGGAAGCAAAAGAAAAGTTTGGAGTAGGTATTGAAATCCATGGAGAAGAAATAAAAACTTTGAGGTTCGCCGATGACATTGTAATTCTCTCAGAGACAGCAAAGGACTTGAAAGAGCAGTTGAACGGAATGGACAATGTCTTGAAGGGAAGATATAAGATGAACATCAACAAAAGCAAAACGAGAATAATGGAATGTAGTCGAATTAAGTCGGGTGATGCTGAGGGAATTAGATTAGGAAATGAGACACTTAAAGTAGTAAATGAGTTTTGCTATTTGGGGAGCAAAGTAACTGATGATGGTCGAAGTAGAGAGGATATAAAACGTAGACTGGCAATGGCAAGGAAAGCGTTTCTGAAGAAGAGAAATTTGTTAACATCGAGTATAGATTTGAGTGTCAGGAAGTCGTTTCTGAAAGTATTTGTATGGAGTGTAGCCATGTATGGAAGTGAAACATGGATGATAAATAGTTTGGACAAGAAGAGAATAGAAGCCTTTGAAATGTGGTGCTACAGAAGAATGCTGAAGATTAGATGGGTAGATCACGTAACTAATCAGGAAGTATCGAATAGGATTGGGGAGAAGAGGAGTTTGTGGCACAACTTGACAAGAAGAAGGGATCGGTTGGTAGGACATGTTCTGAGGCATCAAGGGATCACCAATTTAGTATTGGAGGGCAGCGTGGAGGGTCAAAATCGTAGAGGGAGACACTAAACAGATTCAGAAGGATGTAGGCTGCAGTACGTATTGGGAGATGAAGAAGCTTGCACAGGATAGAGTAGCATAGAGAGCTGCATCAAACTGAACTGAAAACCACAACAGCAACAACACGAATATGTAATAAAAATGGGGGTTGCTATTAAAGAAAAAAATAAAAACGCAGTTGATATCCGTTTGATCTATGGCAGCGCCATCTAGCAGGCCAGCCATAGCGCCATCTGGTTTCCCCCTTCAAGCTAGACGAGTTTCGTTCTTTGTTGTTTTTTCTCTTATTTCGTGAGATATTTGGCCCGGTCACTATCAATGGACCACCCTGTATATTTGTCTCTGACTTTTAGAAACATGCTGTGATCAAAAAATAGCAACAAATGGTCTAGTTGCTGTTGATAATGTATCAACAGGAAGCTGAATTCCATTTATTTCTTCAAACAGAGGTAATTCAGGGAGTGCATCAAAATGACACCAATCATTATGAAGGGCAGGCTGTTGAGCTGAATGACAAACCTGACTAATAGAAACTTCTACATACTCAACTACCATCATTGTTTCTATCAGCAGCACGGGTTTCGCTCTCCAGCTCATGTGAGTCTTCGTCGTCTGCTGAAAAAGCACCGATGTCGTCCGAAATATTGTCTAGTTGTGAGCCATTGGACAAGAGTTTTTCAATCTCTAAGTTTGACAAGCGATGTCTGTTAGCCATGTTCACTATTTATAGGTTTTTACACATGGGAAGGATGCACGCAATAGCACAACATTCTCAGCTGACATGGAACAAATCAACCTTCAACAATATTCCACTACGGTCGCAGGTTCGAATCCTGCCTCGGGCATGGATGTGTGTGATGTCCTTAGGTTAGTTAGGTTTAAGTAGTTCTAAGTTCTAGGGGACTGATGACCACAGTAGTTAAGTCCCATAGTGCTCAGAGCCATTTGAACCATTTGAACAATATTCCGAGCGCGCACGCAGTTTACGTAACAGGTACCATTCACGAGAGACTGGCGCACGCTAACCATCAACAATGCACTCGACAAGCCAAACAATTAGTCTCACCACTTGCAAAGTAAAACATGCATTTAAATCACAAATAAATAATTCAGAAGTGAAGAACGTATGACATGCGTCTGTCGGATTTTATGGTTAAGCCATGGTGAACGTATCTAGTACGTCTGTCGGCTCCAATGTGTTAACCAAAATGGACTTGCTGTGCTGGTACTGCGAACAGCTGAAAGCAGGGGGAAACTACAGCTATAATTTTTCCTGAGGAAATGAGCTTTACTGTATGGTTAAATGATGATGGCGTCCTCTTGGGTAAAATATTGTGGAGGTAAAATAGGTCTCCATTTGGATCTCTGGGTGGGGACTACTCAGGAAGATGTCATTATCAGGAGAACGAAAACTGGCATTCCAGGGATCGGAGCATGGAATGTCAGATCCCTTAATCGGGCAGGTAGGTTAGAAAATTTAAAAAGGAAACTGGATAGGGTAAAGTTAGATACAGTGGGAATTAGTGAACGCATTATTATAGCAAAGATAGACTTGAAGACCACGCCTACCACAGTACAAGACCACGCCTACCACAGTAGTACATCTTTATATGCCACCTAAGTCTGCAGATGATGAAGAGATTGAAGTAATGTATGATGACATAAAGAAATTATTCAATTAGTGAAGGGAGAGGAAAATTTAGGAGTCCCGGGGGACTGGAATTTGATAGTAGGAAAAGAAAGAGAAGGAAAGTAGGTGAATATGGAAGGGGGTAGGAACTGAAAGAGGAATAGGCCTGGCAGAATTTTGCACAGAGCGTAACTTAATCATGGCTAACACTTGGTTTAAGAATCATGGAAGAAGGGTGTATATGTGGAAGCGGCCTGGAGACACTAGAAGGTTTCAGATAGATTATATAATAGTAAGACAGAGATTTAGGAACCAGGTTTTAAATTGTAAAGGCATCTCCAGGGGCAGATGTGGACTCTGACCACAATCTATTGGTTATTAAATGTAGATTAAAACTGAAGAAACTGCAAAAAGGTGGGAATTTAAGAAGATGGGACTGGGATAAACTAAAAGAACTAGAGGTTGTAGAGAGTTTCAGGAAGATCATTAGGGAACGACTGATAAGAATGCAGGAAAGAAATACAGTAGAAGAAGAATGGGTAGCTCTGAGAGATGAAATAGTGAAAGCAACAGAGGATCAAGTAGGTAAAAAGATGAGGGCTAGTAGAAATTTGGGTAACAGAAAAGATACAGAATTTAACTGATGAAAGGAGAAAATATAAAAATGCAGTAAATGAAGTAGTCAAACATCTCAAAAATGAGATCGACTAAGCAGGGACGGCTAGAGGACAAATGTAAGGATGTTGAGAGACATATCACTAGGGGATAAGATAGATACTGCATACAGGAAAATAAAGCTTTTGACAATGTTGGCTGGAAACTCTCTTTCAAATTTTGAAGGTGGCAGGGATCAAATACAGGGAGTGGAAGGCCATTTACAATTTGTACAGAAATCAGATGGCAGTTATAAGAGTCGAGAGGCACAAAAGGAAGCAGTGGTTGAGAAGGGAGTGAGACAGGGTTGTAGCCTATCTCTGATAGTATTCAATCTGTACATTGAGCAAGCAGTAAAGAAAACAAAAGAAAAATTCGGAGTAGGAATTAAAATCCAGGGAGAAGAAATAAAAACTTTGAGGTTTGCTGATGACACTGTAATTCTGTCAGAGACAGCAAAGGACCTGGAAGAGCAGTTGAACAGAGTGGACAGTGTCTTGAAAGGAGGATATAAGATGAACATCAACAAAAGCAAAATGAGGGTTATGGAATGCAGTCGAACTAAATCAGGTGATGCCAAGGGAATTAAATTAGAAAACGAGACACTTAAAGTAGTAGATGAGTTTTGCTATTTGGGGAGCAAAATAACGGATGATGGTCGAAGTAGAGAGGATATAAAATGTAGAATGGCAATGGCAAGGAAAGTGTTTCTGAAGAAGAGAAATTTGCTAACATTGAGTATAGATTTAAGTGTCAGGAAGTCTCTTCTGAAAGTATTTGTATGGAGTGTAGCCATGTAGATGGGTAGAACATGTAACTAATGAGGAGGTACTGAATAGAATTGGTGAGAAGAGAAATTTTTGGCACAACTTGACTAGAAGACGGTATCGGTTGGTAGGACATGTTCTGAGGCATCAAGAGACCATCAATTTAGTATTGGAGGGAAACGTGGAGGTAAAAATCATAGTGGGAGACCAAGGAATGAATACACTAAACAGATTCTGAAGGATGTAGTTTGCAATAGTTACTCGGAGATGTAGCAATTTGCACAGGATAGAGTAGCATGGAGAGCTGCATCAAACCAGTCTCTGACTGAAGACCACAACAACAACAACAACAACAACAACCTATCTTTGTAATGACCATTCTGTCTTGATTTGTTATATGTTCAGATTGTTCTGCATGTGCAACAGTGATCAAGTTTATTCTCAGTAACATGTTCTTCATGATACATCAGAATTAATATTTTGTATCTATATCTGACTGAGTTATGAGTGCTTCATATTCAGTTTGGAGGCCATCAAATAGCCTTGTGACAGTTGTAATAGGACTGATTTATAGACTAGATTGGCTAAGATAGGCATTTACAAAGAAGAAATAAATGCTGAAAACAAAAGTGGGTTCCTCACCCAGCATCGAATACCGAAGCCTAATTACGGAGTTATGTAGCTGTGTGGGAAGTACCAGCTACAGATATCAACCAAAGAGATGTAGTCATGTTTTGGCTGACTCGCTGAGCTGTGTTTTTCCCTTTATTCTTTGCTTTAATATTTCTGACAGTTCTTTTTTTGTCAGTTTTTAATGGGCAATTTTCATGTAATCAAGAAAATAAATTCTTATTGTCCAGTATTCTGGGGAGTTTTTGAATCTGTAGACTACACCATGAGCAATAACTATAAAATGGTGGCCCCAAAAGCACAAAAGTGAACAGCAAATTCAATCACACCACAGAGTGAGACAGCAACTTCAAAGGTCAACACTATCTGGACAAGACCAGATGGAAGAACAACTTTTGCGCATCAGAAGAGCTACAGAGACAGATTATAGATCTGCAAATGTTAAACACATTACATAATGATGGGATGATGTGTCGTCAAGCAGTATATACACCAGGCAAAGGAACTGCTAATGTGGCCATCAATCCAATGATGAAAATGCAAGTACTGAAGTACCTAATGGAGGAACTATGGTTTGTGATGTTAGAGTTAGCATTTACACAGAAGAATGTCATCAATGACAATACAAAGTTTAAGAGGCCGTTAATAGCATGTATGTTTGAGTGGTGGAGACTATGTCAGATATTACATTTGGTGATATCAACACTTGCGGTACATGGTGGCCCAGTGCATGGGCAAATCTTTACACCAACAATGCAACAGGTCCTACAGTTCAAACATATTGATAACAGGATGCCTTTTGAATTCTGGTGGCAGCTCTGGAGTATTTTGAGGTGGCAGCTGTATCAGACAAGACATTTTGGCATATGTGGCTCATGCGGCTGCTGCTGTCAGTGAAAATGGTAGTGCTCATTACTCAGATGGACAACGTAAGTTCTTTACTGTCAGTGGCTGACAAGGTGCACGTAATAGTGGGGCAGGTGAGTACCTCAGCAATAACACAAGTAACAGATGACTGCAGCCCAGCAGAAGCCACGGCTATATGACAGAAGCCAAGGAAGTCTATCAGTGAACAGCTCCATAGTCTACATTTACAGTTGGATGCAATGCAAAAACAATTGTCAGCACTGGAGCTGAACAAACAAGACAATGTGTGGAGAGTTAAAGTAGAGGTGGCATTTGTCCGGCCAATAGATGGTTGAGTATGCTGGTACCACGAAAGGTTCGTTGTGTGGGTCACTAGATGCACATTTCCCTGAGTGTTCCCATACAGCCCCAGTGGCCTGCAGTAGGGGCAGGAGGCCACACAGCTTCACAAGAGTGCTAGAGTATGTATGAAGGGATGACCATTATGTCCACAGACAGCAATGGTGGTCACATAAGACACTTGAGGTAAGTCCAGTTATTTGAGAGAATCCTTCTGTGCCCATGCAGAGATTTAACAAGCCTGCGTAATAATTTGCCCATCATAATATGGTGAACAGGTTGTGACTGTGGACATAGTTTTCATCAAGGTTTTAGAATGGAATGCCAATGCCATGTCCAGTTTTCATCGATCACCATGGATTGGTGTTAAAGCTGAGCATAGAGCAATTTAGGATGAGGGTAGAGGTGGTAATGGAAACAACATGTGAAGTGCAAGCAACACAGTTGCTTTACATGATGATTCAGTTAAACCTGAAATGAGGTACGAGGTTCCATATAGAGTACAGAAGATATTGCATACCATGGTGCACCACATGAAAAGTATCACATGCCAACCACTCTCCCAATGACTGAGGAGACAAGTGTCCAACCAGTTCACAGAAGTAAAAGCAGAATTTGACAACATGTCGCAAGCAGGCATTGTATGATCATCGGCTAGCTCACTGGCATCACTACTGCACCTCACTAGTAAATTATATGGCACTGCAAGGATTATTGGGCTCTGTATGTATGAACAATACCTGACTGCTATCTCACACTTAACTTGCAGGATTTTCACAAATGTTTTAGCCAGAGCTACGATACTCATAGTTCTTGTGAAGCTATCTGGCCTGTTGCACCTACTGCAGGCCACTGGGGATGTCTGGACTGCAAGAAGGCGTACAATAAGATTCTGGTCACTGAAGAGGATGTTCCAGAGACAGCTTTGATAATGCCTTTCGGAGTCTTTGAATAGCTCCACATGCCATTTGGATTAAAAATGAAACTCAGACCTGGTAGAGATTTGTGGACCTGGGTTTTTACTTTGTATATCTGGATGACATTTTAACATTTTCATGGACAGATGGGTTACATGAAAATCACCTGAAACCAGTATTAGACAGGATAAAGAAATTTGGGTTCCTGGTAAATGAAGCAAATTGTATTCTTTGCCAAAACAAGTTATGTTTCTCACTAATGTGCCATCAGCAAGTGGTATCTGTCCACTTATATAGAAGGTGCAGACCTTACAAAACGTTCCTTGGCTGACCATTTGTCAGCAATTGTAATGATTCCCCAGGATCATCAACTTTTATAGACAATAGTTGCTGGTGCCAGCAGAGATGTAGGCAGCACTGACAGATACACTAGAAGGTAACAACACTATAGGCAAATAGCTCCTGCCAAGGACACCCACCATGCACCAAACCTTCAAAATGGAGAGGGGTAGTTTACAAGTAGTGGTGCTGTTGTCTCACCCAGCTCATAATGCACGATTGGTTATTGTTGTAGATGCTAGCCAGTTGGTTATTGGTGCAGCACTCCGTCAAAATGTGGAGGGTGGCTGAAATCTTTAGGTTTTTCTCTAAAAAAGTAACAGAAGCCCAGACTAAGTGGAGTGCTTATGATTGGGAATTACTGGCCATTTATGCAGCCATATGACACATCCTTGAAGCTTGCTTCTTACGATCTACATTGAACACAAACCAATCACTTTCGATTTCCAAGGAATGAAAAAAGGTTCTGTTTGGCAGTTCTGCCACCTGGAATTTCTCATTACTACTGATATAAAGCACATTAAAGGGGCAGAGACCATAGCAGCTGATTTTTTTCTGAAGAATCGGAGCAATTTCTGCCACAATAAATTATGACCAATTGAGAGAAAAGCAAACAACAGATGAACAACCCAACATCCCTTATGCTCAAGCAAGTGCAGTTACTGTGCAGGAAAGACTGTATTTGGTGTGATGTATCCAAGACACTGCCTAGGACGCTTGTGACTTAGTCACTGCGATGGTCAGTTTTTGACAGTGTCCACAACCTCATGCATCTCAGTTCAAACACCATTGTCAAGCTGATGACAGAGAAATTTGTATGGCCTGATATGAAGGAAGATTGCAGCATGTAGGTGAGGGCATGTTCAGCCTGTCAACGATGTAAAGTTGCCAGACAAGTACACCAGTGGAAGACTTTTCCGAGATGGCAAGTTGGGTCTCTCATGTGCATATACACCTCATCAACTTGCACCCACCATTGGAGGGATATTGTTATTTGTTTATGGCCACGGACAGATGTACATGTTGTGCAGAAGCAACTCCTATCTGGGATATATAAGTGGAGACAATGGCAAGAGCATTCATGAATACACAATTTCCTACTTTGGTTGTCCCATTCACATCACTGCAGGCCGATGGTGTCAACTCAAGTTAAAGTTGTTTCTTGAACTATCTAAATTATGTGGGTTTCAGCACCACCATACCACCTGCTGCCATTCCTTCAGCAATGAAATGGTAGAGCGATGGCATGGCCACTAAAGGCTGCGTTTACATGCCATGATAGTTGCTGGACAGCTGCTCTACCACTAGTCTTGTTAGAATATCATATAGCACGTAAGTCGGACATTGGGGCATTGACTGAAAATATGGTTTATGGGGAAAAGTTGCATTTGCTGTCGAAGTCTTTTCAACACAGCTGGCACCTGTAGAACCAGAACCGCCATATATGCTGCAACAGGTGAAGCTCCAGCTAGCCAGGCTATGTTTGTCCCCAGCACCACATTGTACGGCTCCAGAAGTGTTTGTAAATAAAGATATTGCGACATACGCCAAAGATATTGCGACATGCTCCCATGTGGTGTTGCAGGCAGACACAGTCAGCACGCTGTTACAACTGCAATATTCAGAACCTTTCTGAGTATTAAAATGCAATGAACATACAGCCCAAATAGCACACAACAGCCAGCCTTCGACAGTATCATGAAAGTGGGGTAAACTTGCTCACTATGTGCAAGCCTATGCAACAGCAAGAGAATGTCAGTCTTACACCTGTGACTACGACTCCATCTAACTTGGCCAACAGTAGCACCACATTCGATATTACAAATGACCCCACGAGAGAAGCTGAAGCTACTGGTAACTTGTACAATTATATTAACTCCCACACATGCCGGGAGCTCCACTCTACTGCTGAGGTCTGTTTGGGAAGCACGAGCTATGGACAGCAAGAGAAGAGACCTAGTTGGCCGACCAGCTGAGTTGTGTTTCCTCTTTAATTCTTTACTTTAATGTTTCTGACAGTTCTGCATTTATCTGTGGTTAAGTGGCAGTTTTTGTGTAATCGCAAAAACAGGTAGTTACTGATCAGTATTCTGGAGAGTTTCTGTATCTGTAGACTACACAGTGAGCAATACCTATAAGCTCTACCACTCAAGTAGGGTCATTTGCCATGACAAAAATTGATTTTAATGCAATGTGTTTACGGCAAAAATTTCAGTCGTGTCAAGAGTAACATAAAATCTGAGCTGAAGTACACTTACTGCACAATTAATTATACATTACCCCTGTATTGAAAAATTTACTACGACATCCAGTTATCAACAATGTGCCAGAATTAAAGCACTTTCAAAATTTGAGTAAAATTGGTTCTTTAATACTGTGGCCCTTGGCCAGTTTACGTAAGGCCTTTTGAAGAATCTGAATTACTGAAAATAATAATAGGCTGCCACTAAATGAGTACTAAACAGTGATAAAAAGGAATTGTCGAAGGATATATTGAAATTTACAACACTGATACATTTTAGTACTTTTTGACACTTTAGAAGTGATTCATTCATATTTAATTAATGTGAATTATATAAATCTGGCTAATAATATACAGAAGAAATATTTTATTGCAAACAAGGCATCAACTATTTCTTGTAATGCCTTCTTGCTTTGATTTCTATTGGAGGCCTCACCACTCTGATTTCAAATGAATGCACTTTCATGTAAGACAATGTAACCAAAATGTTATGTAATTTATTTGTTGGTCATCTGAATCATTTTCTTAAAAAATATGCACACAGTGATGTTCATAATAGGTACATTATGATATGGGAAAAGTCATACAGATTTTGCACTAGTGCATATAAACGTCAGTCTTGTATTTGATAAATCCACATTTCTTTTAACTGGAGTATGCAGAAATTCGGATATTGTGTACAACATCTGAGAAAACAAGATAAGTTTCAGACTCTTAACTAATGACAACAGATGCTTTGTGTTTTCTGTTTCTGTTGCCTAGTAGCTGTAATAACAGGGAGTATAATTTTGTGTTTGAGGTGGTACTAAAAAAAACCTTTATGGCATAACTTAACTAAAAGAAGGGACTGGCTGATAAGAAATATCCTGAGGCATCAAGGAATTGTCAATTTATTAGCTTCTCAATGCTTGGAGAGTGCTGCTGCTCCACAGCTGTCTACTGAATTGATGAACCTTTTTTTTCTTTTTTACTTGGATAGAGACTGGGGAATGTAGTAAGCAGTTTTAAATGGATGTCGGTCACAGCAGTTATGCAATGATGAAGAGGCTTGCACAGGATAGACTACGGTATTGCAGAGAGCTGCATCAAATCACTCTTCAGGCTGAAGACCACAATGGCATGCATGCATGCAAGCTTTACAGCTTTGTATTGGTCTCCTAGCCATACCTGCTTAGACATTTTGTATTATATGTCAATATCATTTTTTGGATCCTTGTGTTCCCTCTGGGCTATTTAATTTGCTGCCTTTTTTTATTTTTTCCTTTTGTTAATTAAAGGCAGTATATCATGTGTTAGCCAACAATTTCTACTGGACTATGGTGAGTGGCAACTTTCCTTCTCTACCGCTATATGGTGAGTGACAACTTTTATTCTCTGGTATTGTTACATTCTAATGGACTTTGTCTTTTTTCTCCATTTTATCCTTTGCTGCCTTCACAATTTCATCTCTCAGAACAATTCATTCATCTTTTATTGCAATCCTTTCCCCTGTTTCAGTCAGCTATTGTCTAATGCTCCATTTCCAACTCTCCATAACCTCTGGTTCCTTTAGCTTATTGAGATCCCATATTATTAATGTCCTACCTTTCAGCTATTTCTTGAGTTTTAACCTGCAGTTCATAAGCAATAAATTATGGCCAGAGTCCATATCTGCCCATAGAAATGTAGTTTGGAATCTGATTTTGAAATCCCTGTCTTACCACTATGCACAGGTAATCTACATAACCCCTTCATAAAACATGGATCTCACCGAGGTGTGCGGGTTGTGTGTCTCAACAATACAAATAGTTGAACTATAGGTGCAACAGTAATGGAGTGGTATGTATAGTCATGTATGTAGATTTGAGAATTGAAAAAGGGAAATGGATTGGTGGAAGGCAGGTATAGTGAGAATTTGTAAACTTTGTAAGAACAGGACCTAAGGTCAGATGAGCACACGGTTATAAATACAAAATCGACGAGGGGTAATGCATAAATAGGTCTAATAATGAATAAGAAAGTAGGAATGTAGTTAGGGTACTATGAACAGCATAGTCATCACATTATCATACCTAAGACAGACATGAAGCCAACACTCATCACAACAGCACTATTTTATACACCAACTAGTTAGCATCCCAGATAATGAAGAGAGTGTATGAGAATGATAAAATAAATTAGTCGGATAGTTAACAGCAAGGAAAATGTAATTGTGATCGGGGACTGGAATTTGATAGTAGGAAAAGGAAGGGAAAGAAAAACAGTAGGAGAATGTGGATTGGGAAAGGAATGAAAAAGGAATCCTCCAGGTAGAATGTATCTTATTTTATTTTGGTGTAATTTAACCATCACCAACATCTGGTTTAAGAATCATGAAATATGGCTGTATATCTAGAAAAAATCTGGAGACTCTGGAAGGTTTCAGACTGATTATGTTATATACGTATGATATTGCAATGCTTGTGTTATTCTGAATTATGATGCAATGGTCAGTCAGATATGTATGCATGTCCAAAATAACAGATGCTGCAGTGACTACAGACATTACAAAATACATGAAGTGCATTCACAGAAGCAAATGTGAACAACAATCAGTGGTGTAATGGAATGATGACAACGAAAATTTGTGCTGGAATGGGACTTTTGTGCTGGGATGGGGCTCAAACCCAGGTTTCCTGCTTATCGCAAGCAGTGGCCTTACCATTAGGCTATCCCAGCACAACTCACGGCCAGACCAAAACTTCCATATGTCGTCAACCATTAGTCAACAACCTGCACTCATACACCCGTTATGCACATTCCTGTACAGCAAGACATTTTTACATGAGAGTCACTTGCCCAGTGTCAGCAGATAAATACAATATTGCAGTGCACATCTGAGGGAACATTGCATCAAAATTTGGAATAATACAGACACTGCAGCTTATGATTGTTCACTTTGCAACTGCGAATACATTTCATGATTATATTATGGTAAGATGGAGATTTCGGATCCAAATTTCAAACTTTAAGACATTTCCAGGGGCAGGTGTAGACTAAGACCATAATTTACTGGTTATGAACAGTAGAATAAAACTGAAAAAATTGCAAAAAGACAGGAAATTAAGGAGATGGGACCTGGATATCTTGAAAGAACCAGAGGTTGTTAAGAGTTTCAAAGGGATCATTACACGTTGATTGACTCCAACAGAGGGAAGGAGTGCAGAAGATGAATGTGTCGCTTTCAGGGATTAAACAGTAAAGGCAGAAGGGCATCAAATAGGCAAACAGACAAGGTCCGGTAGAAATCCTTGAATATCACAGTAGATACTTAATGTAACTGATCAAATAAGAAAATATAAAAATGCAGCAAATGAAGCAGGCAAAAGGAAAGGGGAGATTACCAGAAAGAGCAAAATGCTTAAACAGCAACAGCCAGAGAGCAAATCCAAGACATGTATAACTATCAGAAAGATAGATATCGCCTGTACAAAACTTAGAGACCTTTGAAGAAAAGAAAAGCAGCTATATGAGTATAGAGACCTCAGATGGCAAACCAGCACAAAGCAAAGAAGGGAAAGTTGAAAGGAGGAAGGAATATATAGATTTTCTATACAAAGGAAATTAACTTGCAGGCAATATTATAAAAAAAAAAAAAGAGAAGAGAAAGATGGGATGGGAGATATGGTCCTGTGAGAAGAATGTTACAAAGCACTGAAAGACTTAAGTCGAAATAAGGCCCCTGGAGTTGATGACATTCCCTCAGGGCTACTGATATCCTTGGAAGAACCAGCCACAATAATACTATTCCTCAGACCTCAAGAAGAAAGTAATAATTTCAATTCCAAATTAAGCAGATTTTGAAAACTTTGAATATTACCAAGCTCTAAATTTAATGACTCATGATTACAAAATACTGATACAAATTATGTATAGAATAATGGAAAAATTGGTAGAAGCCAACCTGGGGGGGATATCAGTTTGGTTTCTGGAAAAATATAGGAACACGTGAGGCAGTTCTCAGCCTACAACTTTATATAGTAGAAGGATTTAAGAAAGAAAAACCTATGTTAACAGCAATTGTAGATTTACAAAAGGCTTTTGACAGTTTTAAACAGTGATAAAATATGACACAATGGTTATTTATAACTGGCACAAGACCCAGACATAATAACAAGAGTCAAAGGGCATGAAAGTTAAGCAGTAGTTGAGAGAGGATTGAGACAGGGCTGTAGTCTATCCCAAATATTATTCAAAATGTACATTGAACAAGCAAAAAGGAAACCAAAGAAAAATTTGAAGTAGTAATCAAAGTTCAGGGAACAATTGTACTTTTGTTGGAGATAGCAAAAGTCTTAAAAGTGCAACTGAATTGAATGGACAGTGTCTTAAAATGAGGATATAATATGAACACTAAGAGAAGCAAAACAGAGGTAATCAAATTAAATCAGTGGTGCTGATGGAATTAGACTGGAAAATGAGGCACTAAAAATTGCAAGGAAAGCATTTCTGGGAAAGAGGAATTTCTTAAGATTTAACATAAATTTATGTGTTAGGAAGTCTTCTCTGATGATATTTTTCTGGAGTGTAGTGTCATACGGGAGTGAATCGTGGACAATAAACAGTTCATTCAAGAAGAGAAAAGAGGCTTTTGAAATGTAGTGCTACAGAAGAATGCTGAAGGTTAGACGAGCAGATCACATATCAAATGAGGAGGTACTAAATAGGATTGGGAAGAAAAGAAATTTGTGGCACAACTTGACTTAAAGAGGTGATCATTTGATAGGACAACATCTGACATGTCAACAAATTATCAATGTAGTATTGGAGGGAAGTGCAGGGAGTAAAAATGGTATGGTAGAGGATAAACATGAAATGAATACAGTAAGCATGTTCAAATGGGTGAAGTTGCAGTAGTTGTTCAGAGATGAAGAGACACACAGGATAGTCTAGCTTGAAGAGTGGCACAAAAACCAGTCTTTGGACTGAAGGTCACAACAATAACAACAACAACAATATATATGTATGAGGAACTGTGATGTGCGTACCGTAAGACCTTCGGTACACACACCATCAGATTATCTGACTTGTCACTCTAACGAAGTAGGCGAGTGTCAGCAATATGTCTCATAGTCTTATCATGGCGTGTTTATCTTCTGCCGTTAGGTCAGACGATAGAAATGCCACTTGCACGCTTAGAGTAGCAGATTGACTGTGACCAACTTTAAACAGAACTTGATTAATTTTCACACACATTTATTAAAATAATAACAAGCGTAAAGATTACTTGACTTGATTCTGGATGCTATTTACAATTGACAATCTGAAGTCCCTTTGGTCTTATTCTCGCATATCTCAGATACATGACAAAGTGTCTATTCATTTATTTTCATGGCTATGTACAGGAATATGGTAATCTTATTAGGCGCAGACTGAAACTTGACTATACACTGGTACAGACTAATGCAGACTGGTACAGACAGGTGCAGACAAATGCAGACTAATGCAGACTGGTGCAGACTGATTAATCGGAAGTCTGTACACTCGTTATAACCTCGCGCATTCAGGTATCAATGCGCGAGTGTGATCCGTGAGGAGAAAAGGTTCTACGTTAGCAGCAATCTCATTAAAGCAGAATTTGGTCCGTCTCTAAGGCAGCGCCATCTTGTAGTGCGGAGACGGACGAGCGCTGCGCCTGCGCTGTTCTGCTTAGCGGGGCGCACTCTAGTGGGAAAGTTGTGTATGCGCTGACTACGCGGAACTATGTACACAACAGGAAAATTTTTAGACATTTCAAATCCATAGATACTACTAAGAGGTAAAACAGAGGAATGAAACTTCACTGCCATAGCACTAGCTGTTTAAATGATGAAACAAATAAACTGAGAACTGCACTTGCAAACAGTTGAAAGACGAATGAAGAAATCTGTTCCAGCTGCCATCCAGTGGGAGCAGTGAAAATTCCTGAGCAATGGTGGAGAAGACTTGATGCCAGTAATTTGTGGTGGTGCGGCCTTTATATCATGGCAGCCAAATAAGAAATAGGGTCAACAGTATATTTTCACATGCAAATTAACTGGCAGCAATAAAGTAAGTTGGCAGTGAGGTTATTCAGGTCAGTATTTCCAATAATGTAGAAACTCAATTTGACACAAATTACTAATGTTGAAATGCCTGTTGTGAAGTGTCGGTGAGTTAAGTCTTCCGGGCTGAATCTGGATGACAGGTATCCTTGCTTCCGCAAAGACTAGCAATTCACTCAAATGTCTGCAGAGAAAGCCCGGAAAAAGAGCATTATATATATATATATATATATATATATATATATATATATATATATATATAAAAACAAAGATGATGTGACTTACCAAACGAAAGCGCTGGCACGTCGATAGACACACACAAACGTACACCCAAAATTCTAGCTTTCGCAACCAACGGTTGCCTTGTCACGAAAGAGGGAAGGAGAGGGAAAGACGAGTAAGTCACATCATCTTTGTTTTTAGATATATTTTTTCCCATGTGGAATGTTTCCTTCTAAAATATATATATATATATATATATATATATATATATATATATATATAAAAGGAAACATTCCACGTGGGAAAAATTATATATAAAAACAAAGATGAGGTGACTTACCGAACGAAAGCGCTGGCAGGTCGATAGACACATATATATATATATATATATATATATATATATTTGGGGGAGGGGGGGGGCAGAAAGGAAATGAATTTGAGGAAAGACAGTTAGTGAACTGCTGCTTTAAATGTTGCAGTCCCTTTATTCTAACAAATGACAAAGTTTCTACAAGTCTACATATTTAAGAACAAATATTTGTATACAGCTTCCATTAAAACATAAACTGACAGTAAAATGCACATGGAGTGAAACTGGGTGACAAATATAAAATGCAGATTTAGAAAATGAACTCTGTTTGCGATATACATGAGACAGGTACAATATCCCCAAGACTTCAAAAAGAGAGCAATAATTCCACATCTGAAGAGAGCAGGTACTGACAGGCATTGATATTGAGAAGCATCAATGTAATAAGCCACGGTTGCAAAATATTGATGCAAATTATTTGAAGAAAACTGGGAAAATTTGTAGAAGTCAACTTTGGGAAAGATTAGTTTGGGTTCCAGAGAAACGTACAAACATGCAAGGCAATACTTTTCTGAGAAGATAGGATAGTTACTTATTTGCACATTTGTGTGATTTCTCCCAATGATATGGAATGAGTCAATTTTATAATTGCAAAACAGAAAGTTTATTTACAACATGTGCAAAAAGAAGACTTTTAGTTGAAAAATATGAAAGGGAAACAGTAGTTGACACGGGAGTAAGACATGTTTGTAGCCTCTTCCTGATATTCTTCAACCTGTATACTGAGCATGCAGTAAAGGAAATGAAGATGAAATTTGGAAAAGGAATAAAAAAGGTTCAGGGAGAAGAAATTATAATTTTGAGCTCTGCAGTGATGCTGTAATACTGTCAGAGACAGAAGAGCAAAGGACATAATATGACTATCAACAAAAGTAAAAAAAAAAAAAAAAAAAAGTGGTAATAGATTATATAAAGTGGTGCTAAGGAAAACAGATTAGGAAATGAGACACTGAAAGTAGTGGCTGAGTTTTGCTATTTGGACAAAAATAACTGGTGATGAAAGAAGTAGAGGGGATATACACTGCAAATTGGCAACATTAAGAAAGGGAAATCTGTTAACTTTGAACAAAAATTTGCGTGTTAGGATGTTTTTTTCCGGTGATATTATTCTGGAGTTAGACATAGAAGTGAAGTATGGATGATAATCAGTTCAAGCAAGAAAAGACAGAAACTTTTCGAAATGAAGTACTGTAGATGGGGAGATTGAATAATTAACGAGGAGACACTTCATTCAGTTTGGGAAAAAAGGAATTTATTTACATATAATATTAACATTAGGTTTAGCAATTTGCTTCTGAAACTATCTGGATGGAGTTTAGCCTTATATGGAAGTAAAATATGAATGGTAAGGAGTACAGGTAAGAGAAGAATAGTTTTTAAATGTGATCTTTCAAAAGATGGATGTTGAGTAACTTTTGAAGAGCTACTGAATCAAGCTGGAGGCAAAACAGCTTTAAGGCAGAACTTGACTAAATGAGAGTTGGTTGAGAGGACATATCTAGAAGCATCAAGGAATTGTCAATTTGATAATGGAAGGAGGTGTGTGTATGGAGAGGGGGTGGGGGGGGGGGGGTGGGAGGGAGACCAAGGCTTGGGAGCAGTAAGCAGGTTCAGCAGCAGTGATAGTCGGTGGGGCAAGAAGGAACAGCATGGACAGATCATCTTCTTAACTGGTGGCACCATCATGCACCTCATCACATTGTTCCTGGAGATGACAGGTTTCCTCTTAGCAGTGATCTTTGGTAATTTAATGCAGAGATGGAAACTGCGCTAATGAGCAGACACTGCACTGGTGCCAGTTGGGACTACCAGCAGATGGAGTTTCGCTAGCCATGGACTAGATTTTGACGGGAAGGTTGTTGGAGCTAATTAGTGAGAATATATAGAGTGAATATGATAAAATCCCTGTTGTCATGGACAGGAAGACTATGACCCCCTTTTTTTATATTATGACTGTTGGGGATAGATGAACAATATATTTCTTATGTGTACATAAATGTAGCAAAATGCACTGCACAGAAGACAACAAACTTCTCCAACAGTAACCACTCTCATGAATGATGATGATGATTATGATTATGATTATGATTATGATGATGATGAAACACCAAGTCGCAGGCAGAGAAAATCCCCAACCTGGCTGGGAAATGAATCCTGGACCCTGTGATCTAGAGGCAGCAACGCTAGCCACTAGACACGGGCTGTGGACACAATTTGTTGGCATTACCTTGAAAATGAACTGATATGTGCTATTCTATGTATCATGAATGTTAAAATGTAGCTTGCCTTCCTGAAATTCAGTGTTCAGAATAACTTTTTTTGGTGCACTAGTTCTAACAGATTATGGGCCCAGACACTAGTCAATGTGTTAAGACTAACTATTCTGACATACAGAAGAAAAGAATTATTGGGATAGTTCTGAATAAGAAACTGTGCAGTGAAAGCTACTGGGACAAGTTAACTGGGCAGGAATTTGCGTAATTTAATACTGCACCAATTACCACTGCAGGTAACTGTGAAAATGAGTGTGGCACAAATACCACAAATAGAGCACATTGTAGGTTGCAGAACTGTGCTACAAGTAAATTTGCTGTGGAAGTATACTTTCACCTGAATAACTTATAAGATATAGTCAATGATACACTGAAACCCACAGAGCAAAATTATGCAAATAAGCACCAGAAGGCAAGATCAAAGTTGATATTATTGACTAATCCAGTACTTACGTATACATAGCAAAACCTGTGATGGCAAAAGAAATCTGGGACAAGTTACAGAGTGCTTCTGAAGAGGGAAGTCTTACAAGAAAAGTCATATTATGCAATGAACTTGTAACCACTCATCTGGGTAAGTGCAAGAACGTGGATGAATATATTATCTACAGCATATGACCTAAGGAACATTGGGTACAAGATTGCTGATGAATGGCACATTATTGATGGCAGGACTGTCCAAAAAATATGCACCCATGAATGTGGCATTAGAAAGATCATGCATCAGCCTAAAAAGTGATGAACATGCAGGACATGACAAGTATGCCAGAGTGCTAGACTCCTGAGAAGGAAACAGTTTCTGCATTAAAAAAAAAGAAGAGACTAGTGAAGTGCTACAACCGTCAGAGGATGGGTCACAGTGCATCCCAATGGTGCAAAAAATCAAGTACAAATGAAAGAAGGTATGATGCAAATAGGCATGAGAGGAGAACTGCTAATCAATGTAAGGCACCCTCCACTTATTACTCTTTCAGAAAAATGGGTAATAGACAACCAGAATGGATATTAGATTCAGGAGAATCAGTGCATATTATTAGAGATAAAACAGCTCTTTAAGATGTTACTAATAAAATATGCAAAGGTATATCAATAGTGGATGGTTCCAAGTTACAATGTCGGCTTGCTTGAAAAACTGTTCTTAATGTAATAGTAAACTGAGGAACAGAAAGTATTACAGCACTTGTTTACCATGTAAGAGATGCTGCAACTACCTTGTTATCTGGACATGAAATAGTTATGAAGGGAAACAGAGTAAACTTCAATATAAACAGAGAAAAAATAGTTACGTATTGTGGAGAAATTATAGGTACAGTGACAAATAAAAGAGGAATTTTCAAGCTATATGTTGCTAAAGATGTAGATGAAGGTGCAAATAATTTTGTTTCTCTGCAAAAACTTTCTTACAGCGTAGAAGGCTTACACACCTACGGAGAAAAGACATGTTAAAGTATATGTTAACAGGAATGGAAGGTTGCAGTAAATGCAAGGAACTCTGTGAAATATGTATACAAGAGAAGCAGACCAAATTATCCATTAAGCCTGGTACAAGTAGAACCAAGGAGATCTTGCACACCTACGGAGAAAAGACATGTTAAAGTATATGGTAACAGGAATGGAAGGTTGCAGTAAATGCAAGGAACTCTGTGAAATATGTATACAAGGGAAGCAGACTAAATTATCCATTAAGCCTGGTACAAGTAGAACCAAGGAGATCTTGCAGTTGATACATACAGATGTTTGTGTACCAGTGGAATGAGAGTCTGTAGGAGGAAATCATTATTTTCTTACCTTTATAGATAACAATTCAAGACGAAAACATTCAACTTTTAAATTCTAAAGATCAACCAACTGAAATTTTTGACAATATGGTAGAAAAAGAAATGGGAAAGACGATTAAACTTGTTGGATCTGATAACGAGACAGTCTACAAATAAAAAATGCAGGAAACATTTGAAGGAAACAGGAACCAGATACCAACCACAATCAGATACTGTCCATCTCAGAGTGTAGTTACAGGGAGAACAAATAGGACTCCCGTTCAAAAAACCAAGAAGTATGCTAACTGTTAGCTAAATGTTTTTGGATAAAGACAGTTTTGACAACTGTTTATTTGATCAATCGATTACCTATCAGAGCCATAAAAAATACAACCAACTATGAAGTGTGGACAGTGGACAAACTAAACCTAAACAACTTCAAAGTTTTTGGAAGTAAGACAATAGTGCAGATCACGAAATAATTGATGGGGAAATGGGACCTAAAGTTTAAGAAATATATATTTTTAGGCTAATGTGAAAACTCAGAGGGTAACTGACTAAAAAAATAAACAAATAAGAAGACACTGGCCAGCAGATATGTTATATTTCTTCAGAACAACAAAAGTGAAATAAAAGAGAGTCATCAAGAAAGTGCAACAACTTTATTAATGTTGCCAAGTTAAAGAAACATTAACTCTGGAAAAGAAACAGAAACTGAAGCAGAAAAAGAAGGGGAGGAAGCAGCAGGCAGTAAGGAACACACAGATAAATTGCATGAATATGAAATTCTAGAGTGTGAAGAACAGGAAGGAAAAATTTTAAAACATTTTTCTCATGTACCTACACCTAAAGAACCCCCTATTATGAAAGGTATGCAGGTCAACATGTTAGTGATGAAAGTACAACAGTCCATGAGACTATGAGTGGCTCAAATTCTCATCAACAGAGTGAAGCTACAAAAAAAGAACTGGAGCCATTTTCTCAAAATGAAACTTTCACATGGGTTGAAATACCACAAAGGAAAAAAAAAAAAAATGTTGAAGGCATGTTGGGTGTTTAACATGAAAAATACTGACAGCCCAGCACCAAAATAGAGCATATGGCTAGTAGTCAAGGGATATTCACAGAAAAAAGGTATGGACTCCAGGGAAACATTTTCACCTGTGGTAAAATATGAATCACTTATATGCCTTTTAGCCCAGACATTAAAAGACTTATTAAGTCTCCAAAGGGATTGGAAGACAGCTTAGTTAGAGGTAGAAACATGTGCAAACCTGACAGGAAAAGGTAGAAAAACTCTTATAAAAAAAAGGAAGATTTCGTGACAGAGAAAAGTATTTATGAACTGAAACAGAGTAGAGATTGCATGTACAGATGTCTACATGAAACCTTGATAAACACAAGTATAGCACAATCAAGAATCAAGAGTTTTTAATCACCACTGATCGTTTTAAACTGAAATAAGCTTCCTCCCTGTAATATAATACAGGACGTAGTAATACATATGGGCACAGCAATAATGTAATGCAAAACAGGAGTGTCAATAAGTTATAGTATACTATAGCATGGTACAAACTATGTGTACTAATAATTGGATACAGCACACAGGACATAATTATACTAAATATAAAAAGACAGTTATACAAAACATGAACACAACAAATAATACTGTTAATACAATAAGCTAAAATCCTCCTTAGCCATCTCAAAGATTCTTTAATATGGTATAATGAGTAGTCTGATAGCTGGTTGTACCACTTAATTTAAAAAATATATATATTGTTGAAAATTTTGACTGGGTTCAATTTGTGAGAACTTCCAGTTCTTGCTAACCTGTCCCTTGGTATATCTAAATTAGCCTTAGTTCCTGTGTTGTGTTCATTAGTTTCCCCCTTGCAGCAAATTCTGAAACATTATTTTTAAAATAGAGCAGACACACACAAGTATACAAATTTATAATTGAAAGTATTCTGAGGCTTACAAAAAGAGGTCGACAGTGCTCCATATGACCTGTTTTATGCATTATGCATCGGACTTTTTTTATTTTTAAAGTATTCTTGAAAAGGGGGGAGTCATCATCATCAGTTATCTGCTATATTAGCAGGTCCTTTGCCTCTCCATTTTCTGCGATCCATTGCTTCCTTCTTAAGGCTGCTGTATGTTGTACCGTCCATCATGTCATCCAGTATCTGGAATCTCTTCCTTCCTCGCTTTCTTTTCCCTTCTACATAACCTTCTAAAACTGTTTTTATCAGTCCGTCATTCTTTCTTAATATATGCCCAATCCAATTTCTTTTTCTTCTCTTTATTACATCTAGTAACTGCCTTTTCTCTCCCACTCTTCTCAGTACCTCTACATTTTTTACTCTGTCCATCCAACATATTCCTTCCATCTTCCGCCATGTCCAGATCTCAAAAGCCTCCAGCCTTTCTCTGTCTTTTTTCCTCATAGTCCATGTTTCAGCGCCATATAGAAGAAAACTCCATACAAGACATTTTATGAGTCTCTTTCTGAGTTCTCTGTCCATACCGCTGCAGAAGATTCTCCTTTTCTTATAAAACGCCTCTTTTGCCATTGCTATCCTTGTTTTAATTTCTGTGGTGCACTTCCAGTCGGTGTCTATTCTGCTTCCAAGATACTTAAAATTTTGCACCTGTTCTAGTTTTTCTCCATTCAGCACAATTTTTAGTTCCTTATTTCCTCCTATTGCCAATACTTTTGTTTTATTTGTGTTAATTTTCATTCCATATTTTTTTCCGTTAGTTGCAATGGTGTCCACCAAATCCTGTAATTCTTTTTCCCCTGTGGCTAGAAGGACCATGTCATCAGCAAATCTCAAGCACCCTACTCTTCTTCCTCCAATTTCTACTCCTTTGTCATCTAATGAGCATTGGTCAATCATATTTTCCAAGTACAGGTAGAAAAGAGTAGGTGATAAACAGCATCCTTGTCTTACTCCTTTCCCTAGTCTGATCCAGTTCGTACTTTCTCCTCTCACTTTAACTGAAACTTTTTGATTAAGGTACAATGAGTTTATAAGTCTTCTGGTTTTCCAGTCCACTCTCTTTTCCCTCATAATAGTCGCCAGCTTGTCCCAAACCACATTGTCAAATGCCTTTTCTAAATCGATGAAGCACATATATAGGTCTCTTCCTTTTTCAATAAACCTTTCTCCTAAGATTCGTAGGAGCCCTATTGCATCTCTGGTGCCCGTATTCCGTCTAAAGCCAAACTGCTCCTCGCCGAGATTCTCCTCTATTACTTTTTCAAGTCTTTTATTAATTATTCTTAACATCACTTTGGCTGCATGTGAAATGAGGCTGATTGTCCTGTGCTTGCTGCATTTCTTGGTTCCTAGTTTTTTCGGCAATGGAATCATTACTGTTGTCAAAAAGTCCTCAGGCCATTCACCACTGTCATATATTTTATTACATAACCTCAATATTTCTCTTATTCCATTGTGGTTCAAGCATTTTAGTATTTCTCCCTGTATTGTATCTGTACCTACTGCTTTGCCATTTTTCATTGCAGCAATAGCAGGCTTTACTTCTTCCATTATGATGGTCGGTCCTTTCTCTTCATCACTTACACTGTTGTGTGATTCAAGTTCCAGAGTTTCTGGTTTGCTATTTGTGTCATATAGCTCTTTTATATATTCTTCCCATCTCTGGAGGACATCGTCACGATCTTTATACACTACCTCTTCATAAGGGGGGAGTGTCCCAAACAATCAGGCCACGTGATATATGTGAATGGAACAATCCAAAGTATGTCACCCTTTAAGGTAATCCAAGCTCACTAAATCTGTAAGTTTCAAAATTTGGTACGAAACAGAGATATTTTTTCACATAAATGATTGATATGTTTCTTCTAGTGGAGTTTGGAGTCAATGCAAATACCTAAAGGTTTTACTGACTTATTTTCTACTTCATTTAACATGCCCATAAAAAATAGTTGGGTTTTATTGGGATTACACAGTTTTTCAGCTGCGAACCAGTCCAAGGCCATATCAAGAGTTTCTTTTGTTATCATATTCAGATCGGCAATTCTCTGATGTGTGGTAACTAGCAATGTATCAGCAGCATACCATATGACAGGGTGAGCTATGTTATTAGGCAAATCACTGATCGCTGTAATGAAGAAGAAGGGTCCAAGACTAGATTCTTGTGGAACATCTTTACTGGTTTCCAGTAAGGCGGAATTTATATTTCTGAATGAGACAAATTGTTTTCTGTTGCTTAAATAAGAACACATCACAGCTAATGTGCATCCACACACCCCATAAAGCTTCAGCTCCCTTAGTAGCATGTCAACAGGTATACAATCAAATGCTTGGCTTTGATCACATAATAGCAGTGATACTACCGTGATTTTGTCTTCAAGAGCTGTTAAAGTCTGATCCACAATTTCCAATGTTGTTTTTCTCCCCTTCCAAAAAACCAAACTGATTGTTACACAGGGGATTGTGTCTTTCAAAGTAGCTGACATGTAGCAGTGCCTCAAATATCTGAAAATATTGGCACAATTAAGACTGCTCTGTAGCTTTGGGGAAGTTGTTTGTCACCTTTTTTAAAAACTGGGATAACTTTTGATACCTTGGGTGATTCTGAAAATACTCCTAATTTTACACATTTATTAAAAATAAAAGCTAATGGTGTAGAGACTGAGTGTATTGTCTTTCTAATGACGTAATTCAACAACCAATAGCAGTCCATAATCGTAGAATTTGAAAATTTGGAAACGGCTTTTATACTATCAGCAGATGTGACAGAACCCCGCTGAAATACCTGGTCATCTTGCAGAGAGGCTCCAATCAGGTCCTTTGCTGATGAACTTGTTGCTGCCTTGCATTTATCGGGAGCCCTTTCTATGTAGTTTTCCACTGCTTGCCTTTTTGCAAGAAAGATCTTAATTTGAACAATTTTTTTGCATTTAAGATAGGCCTATAAATTCTCTCTCTCTGCTCTGTCTCAGGTCCCAATACCTGCTACAGAACAAATAAAGAGGAGGTCCCAATAGTGGCTACAGGGGCAGATGATTTCTTCATTCTAACTGAAGATGAAGAACAGATGAACAATTTTAAAAGACAACACCAAACCAAATTTAACATAGATGACTTGGATAAGAGAAAGCCAAACTGGAAGATGCAGATTGTTAAAAAGGAAGATGACAGAAGAGTTATGTATAGATCAAGTGCCATACACAGAGAAAATTTTGAAAAAGGTTAGTATGAATGACTGCAAACCTATTTATGCACTGATGGAACCAGGAGCCAAGTTAACAATCACTGTCGAAGATGTATAGTGCAATGAAAACATTTCGTATGTGGAGGCAGTAGGGCATTTTCTCACAAACTTCAAGTCCTGATATTGCTTTTACCACAAATGTAAGCAGATTCTGCAAAAGACCAATGGAGAAATACTGGAAAGCAATCAAAAGGATGTCTAAATATCTAAAAGGATCTACAGACTACAAAATTATGATACTGTACAAAGGAAAATAACTCATGCGCTGTAGTGATGCAGACTAGAGAAATCAGCTCGAAAGCACAATTCCATTATTGAATGTGGTTTTGGATTAATGGGAGAATTTATACCCCAGTCATGTAAAAAGTAGAAAACAGTAGCCATGAGCACTGTGGAAGCTGTGTACACAAGTTTATCAGACACAATTCAAGAAGCATTGCTGACTGTGACTCTTATATGTGAGATAGAGCCTAATTTTAAAGATGCATAATAACTGCCACAATGAGTAAAAATCATGATTCTAAGTAAATTTAAGTTAAAATTAGGGGAAGGGTCTAAAAATTTGGAATATTATTCAGTGGAATAATAACTTCAAGGCAAGTTTAAAGACCTGTATAAAGAGGGGAAAAACCATACTTACTAGTAAATAAGAGTATCAAAGCTGTGTACTTATTCAAATCACATATGTAGTCCTATGTGCTTCTCCTTTACAGATGAGCCACAATTTCCTAAAATTCTTCCAATAAACTAAATCTGACCATTCACCTTCCCTACTACAAGCCTTACATGTTCATTCAATTTCATATCGCTTTCAGTATTACGAATAGATATTTAATCGATGTGACTGGGTCAAGCAGCACACTGCTTATGCTATCTCAAATATTATGGGTTTGTTTTCTAACTCATCTGCATCAACATACATTTTTGACATTCAGAGCTAGCTGTCATTCATCAGACAAACTAGAAATTTTGTCTAAGTCATTGTGTGTCCTCCTGAAGTCACTCTATGACGACATCTTTGGCAAACAGCCACAGGTTGCCACCAGATCATTTATGTATACAGAAAATAACAGCAGTCCTACCGAACTTTTCTGCGGCACTCCAGACAATACCCTTGTCTCTGATGAACACTCATCATTGAGGGCAACATACTGTGGCCTGTTACTTAAGAGACCTTCAGGCTATCCACATATCTGAGAACCTATTCCTTATGCTCATACCTTCACTAACAGTCTGCAATAGGGAAATGTGTCAAGTACTTTTCAGAAACCTAGAATCTGCCCTTCATCTGTGGTTCACAGGATATGTGAGGAAAGGGCAAACTGTATTTCACATGAGCAATGTTTTTTAAAACTGTGCTGATACATGGAAAGAAGCATTTCAGTATCAAGGAAATTTATTAAATTCAAACTGAGAATATGCTCAAGAATTCTGCAACAAACCAATTTAAGGAATTTGGTCTGCAATTTCGCATCTCTGCTCTTTTATGCTTCTTATATACAAGTGTCACGTGCCACTTTTCCAGTCACTTGGGACTTTGCACTGGCTGAGAGATTCATGAAAAATGCAAGGTAAGTAAGGGGCCAATGCCACAGTTTACTCTTTGTAAAACCAAATTGTCATTCCATCTGTACCTAGTGACGTATTTGCTTTCAACTCTTTCACTTGTTTCTCTACATCAAGAATGCTTATTGCTGTGTTCTCCATTAGGGAGTCTGTGTGATGGTCGGACCATGGTATGATTCTCCTGTGTGAAAAATTTCTTAACTGTGAAATTTAAAACTTCAGCTTTCCTTTTGCTATCCTCTACTGCCACAACAGACTGGTCAATAAGTGAGTGGATAGAAGCCTTAGGTTTGCTCAGCAATTTTACACAGGAGCAGAATTTTCTCGGGTTCTTGGTAGTTTCTCATGCTAAGGTGTGACATTAGTAGTTGTATGCTTTGCACATCAATCTTTTTATAGTCATACGAATTTCTGTAGCCTGCCATCATTTGTGCATTCTCTTTTGAACTGAATGTGCAACAGCCTTTGGTTCCTCACCATTTTCTAAATTTCACTGTTAAACCATAGTGGGTCTTTTCCATCCTTAATCCAGTTACTCGGCACACACTTCTCCAGAGCATGATTTAAAAATCTGTTTAAACTTTACCCATAATTCCTCTACATTAATCACAATGGAACTAAATGATATCATTTCATTGTATAAGTGAAATGCTAACAACTGCTTATCTGATCTTTCTATAAGAAATATTCACCTGGCCTTCTTGATTGATTTATTAACTTCAGTAGCCACAGTCACTATGATGACATCATTGTCACTAATCCCCGTCTCCATTTAGACACCGTTGATAAGGTCAGGCCTGTTTGTAACTACAATCTTTAAAATATTTCCAATTTGTGTGGGCAGTCTAACTATCTGCTAAACATATTTTTCGGAAAGTGTTGAACAACACTTCAGAAGACTATCTGGCAGTAACCCCTGCAATGAATCCATTAGATGCCACAGTCTATACCTGGTAAACTAAAGTTGCCTCCAATTAATATTGCATGATCTGGGTATATCTGCACTACTGACTGTAGACTTTCTTTGGATGACTATAAAACTTGATGAGTAGAGAGCCCATGCAGTTGATGGAGGTCATTTTGAGCCAGAGGGCAAAGGGCAAAACTTCCAGTAGAAATATTCCACATCTCGCCCGACAAAGAAATTAATAGCTGTTCACAGAAGTTCCAGTAAGGTCATGATGATCACCTTCTTCAACTGTAGGGGGGCCACTGCTCATAGAGTTCCTCGAGTGTGGAACTGCAATTAATGCACTGCACAATGAAGACACTTTGCAGTAGCTGTGACATGCCATAAAGCCAAAATGCCCAGGAGTGCTGCTGGATGGAATTATCCTGTTACATGATAATGTCTACTCCCACACTGCCAATCATATCAGGGCAAAAATTCAAAAATTTGGTTGCGAAACTGCAGCATCCTCCATACAGCCTGGATTTTTCACCACGTGATTTTAACATCTTTGGCGACTGCATTCTATGAATCAGGAAGTGATTGTCTCACCTCCCAGTGGGATAAATGTATTAAAGAATGTGGTGATTGCTTTTGAATGGAAGCATTATGTGGTCCTCTTTGTGGCGAGTGTTCATTCAATTGCCTCTGGTCATCTAGTCTAAACATGTGATTATAAAAACAAACGTGGAAGACAAAATTGGCAAAGCTTCTTAAGCATTTCATTTATTTTTTTGTACAGCACAAATGGTAAACACTGGAACAATGGCAACAAAAAAATTCATCTTGTCTTATACCATGGACTTCCGAGATATCAGTAAGGAAAACTGCTGAGTGCATAAAAAGACCTTGGCCTCTCAGATTATTACTGCCAGATAGTACAGCAAAAGAAGATTAAAAAATAACACCTGCAGGCTTACAAAAGGATCAGCTGTAAATGTAAACTCCATTCCTTTTCAACACATCCAAACCAAACCTGGAATGAAATATATACAATTCTCTAAGATCTGCGCATTGTTGAAACTAAGTTTTCTATTTCTACATCTGTATGTACTCTCTGTAAAGCACTTTGTAGTGCATGGCAGAGGGTATGTCCCACTGTATCAGTTAATAGTGTTTCTTCCTGTTCCATTCATTCACATATGGAGTGCGGGAAGAACGACTGTATGAATGCTTCTGTGCATGCTGTAATTATCCTGATCTTATACTCACAATCCCTATGTGAGTGATACATAGTGGGTTGTAATATATTCTTAGAGTCATAATTTAAAGCCAGTACCTGAAATTTTGTTAGACTTTCTCAGGGCAGTTTATGGCTGTCTTCAAGAGTCTGCCAGTCCAGTTTCTTCAGTACCTCAGTGACACTCTCCCATGTATCAAACAAACCTGTGACCATTCGTGTTGCCCTCCCCTGTATGCATTCAATATCAACTCGATGGTGCTATCTGAGCAGTGTTCTAGGACCGGTCATACGGGTGATTTGTAAGCAATCTCCTTTGTAGACTGATTGCATTTCCCCAGTATTCCACCAATAAACTGAAGTCTACCACCTGTTTTACCCACAACTGAGTCTATCTGATCATTCTATTTCATATCCCCACAGTGTTACACCCAGGTATTTGTATGTGGTGGCTGATTCCAACAGGGGCTCATTGATATTACAGTCACAGGGTTCTATGATTTTCAAGATGTGCACAACTGTATATTTTTGAACATGTAAAGTAAGTTGCCAGTCTTTGCACCACTCTGAAATCTTATCAAGAACTGACTGAATATTTATGCAGCTTCCTTCAGACAGTACATCATCAACGATAATTGAATCATCTGCCCAAAGTCTCAAGTTGCTATCAATATTGTCCGCAATGATATTAATATTAGCCACAAACAATCCAGAGTTAATAGAGAGCATCATGACTGATAACAGGGATTAGTGATCACAAGGTCGTTGTAGCTAGGCTCAATACCGTTTCTTCCAAATCCACCAGAGACAAACGCAAAATAATTTTATTTAAAAAAGCATATAAAGTGTCACTAGAAGCCTTCCTAAGAGACAATCTCCATTCCTTCCGAACTGACTATGCAAATGTAGATGAGATGTGGCTCAAATTCAAAGATATAGTAGCAACAGCAATTGAGAGATTCATACCTTATAAATTGGTAAGAGATGGAACTGATCCCCCATGGTACACAAAACAGGTCCGAACGCTGTTGCAGAGGCAACAGAAAAAGCATGTGAAGTTCAGAAGAATGCGAAATCCCGAAGATTGGCTAAAATTTACAGACGCATGAAATTTGGCACAGACTTCAATGCGAGATGCCTTTAATAGGTTCCACAACGAAACATTGTCTCAAAATTTGGTAGAAAATCCGAAGAAATTCTGGTCGTATGTAAAGTACACAAGCGGCAAGACGCAGTCAATACCTTCACTGCGCAGTGTCGATGGTACTGTTGCCGATGACTGTGCCGCTAAAGTGGAGTTATTGAACGCAGTTTTCCAAAATTCCTTCACCAGGGAAGACGAATGGAATATTCCAGAATTTGAAACATGAACAGCTGCTAGCATGAGTTTCTTAGAAGTAGATACCTTAGGGGTTGCGAAGCAACTCAAATCGCTTGACACGGGCAAGTCTTCAGGTCCAAATTGTATACAGATTAGGTTCCTTTCAGATTACGCTGATACAATAGCTCCCTACTTAGCAATCATATACAACCGCTCGCTCACCGATAGATCTGTACCTGCAGGTTGGAAAATTGCGCAGGTCGCACCAGTGTTTAAGAAGGGTAGTAGGAGTAATCCATCGAACTACAGACCTATATCCTTGACGTCGGTTTGCAGTAGGGTTTTGGAGCATATACTGTATTCAAACATTATGAATCACCTCAAAGGGAATGATCTATTGATATGTAATCAGCATGGTTTCAGAAATCATCGTTCTTGTGCAACGCAGCTGGCTCTTCATTCGCACGAAGTAATGGCCGCTATCGACAGGGGATCTCAAGTTGATTCCGTATTTCTAGATTTCTGGAAAGCTTTTGACACTGTTCCTCACAAGCGACTTCTAATCTAGCTGTGGGCCTATGGGGTATTGTCTCAATTGTGCGACTGGATTCGTGATTTCCTGTCAGGAAGGTTGCAGTTCGTAGTAACAGACGGAAAATCATCGAGTAAAACTGAAGTGATATCAGGTGTTCCCCAGGGAAGCGTCCTGGGACCCCTGCTGTTCCTGATCTATATAAATGACCTGGGTGACAATCTGAGCAGTTCTCTTAGGTTGTTCGCAGATGATGCTGTAATTTACCGTCTAGTAAGGTCATCCAAAGACCAGTATCAGTTGCAAAGCGATTTAGAAAAGATTGCTGTATGGTGAAGCAGGTGGCAGTTGACGCTAAGTAACGAAAAGTGTGAGGTGATCCACAAGTTCCAAAAGAAATCCGTTGGAATTCGATTACTCGATAAATAGTACAATTCTCAAGGCTGTCAATTCAACTAAGTACCTGGGTGTAAAAATTACGAACAACTTCAGTTGGAAAGACCACATAGATGATATTGTGGGGAAGGCGAGCCAAAGGTTGCGTTTCATTTGCGGGACACTTAGAAGATGCAACAACTCCAGTAAGGAGACAGCTTACACTACACTCGTTCGTCCTCTGTTAGAATATTGCTGCGCAGTGTGGGATCCTTACCAGGTGGGATTGACAGAGGAAATCGAAAGGGTGCAAAAAAGGGCAGCTCGCTTTGTATTATCACGTAATAGGGGAGAGAGTGTGGCAGATATGATACGCGAGTTGGGATGGAAGTCATTAAAGCAAAGACGTTTTTCGTCACGGCGAGATCTATTTTCGAAATTTCAGTCACCAACTTTCTTTTCTGAATGCGAAAATGTTTTGTTGAGCCCAGCCTACATAGGTAGGAATGATCATCAAAATAAAATAAGATAAATCAGAGCTCGAACAGAAAGGTTTAGGTGTTCGTTTTTCCCGCATGCTTTTCGGGAGTGGAATGGTAGGGAAATAGTATGATTGTGGTTTGATGAACCCTCTGCCAAGCACTTAAATGTGAATTGCAGAGTTTTCATGTAGATGCAGATGTAGATGAACAGTAAGGGTCCTAACATACTTTCCGAGGGCTCACTCGAAGTTACTTCTACATCTGACCCAGATAACATGTTCTGTCCTCCCTGCCAAAAAGTCTTCACTATAGCCACAAATTTCACTTGATACCCCATATGATCATGATAATAAGTGTAGGTGTGGTATGGAGTCAAATGCTTTACGTAAATCAAGAAATACTACATCTACCTGCCTGCCTTTATCCAAAGCTTTCGGTACGTCGTGTTTCACATGATTGTTGTTTTTGGAATTCAGCCTGGTTGGCACTGAGGAGGTCATTTGGTTCAAGATACCTCATTATGTTTGAGCTCAGAATATGTTCTAAGATTCTACTACAAATTGATATCAAGAATTTTGGAGGGTAGTTTTATGGGTAACTTCTACTACCCTTCTTGTAGATGGATGTGACCTGTGCCTTTATCCAAGAACTGTGCATGGTTTTTTGTTCTCGGAATTGATGATAGATTATAAGTAGAAGAGGGGCTAACTCAGTCGCAAGTCAGTAAATAATTTGACAGGGATTCCATCAGGGCCTGGAGCTTTGTTCAATGTTGACAATTTCAGCTGTTTCTTAATACCAGTGACACTAATACTGTTTTCACTAACCTTTTCAGTGGTACGGGATTAAAATGGGAAAAATCTACTCGATTTTCCTTTGTAAATGAACATTTGAAAAACAGTGTTAAGCATTTCAGCTTTTGCTTTGCTACCCTTAATTTGAAGCTCCTGTCTTATTCGCTACGGAGTGGACACTAGCTTTGGTGCCAATAACAGCCATTACATACGACCGGTATTTCTTTGGATTTAGTGAAAAATCATTTGACAATATTCTACCATGGCAGCCACTAAAGGCTTCATGAATTGCTCTCTTGATACAAAAATGCATTTCATTCAGCATCTCTCTATAGCTCTAAGCCTTTTTTGCACCTATTCTTTAGAAGTTTCTTTACAGTGACTATATACCATTATGAACTGTTCTACTGGGCACATATCTATCGAGGGCGTGAGCAATTATTCTTTTAAACTTGAGCCATAGTTCCTCTACATTCTCCTGCCCTGTGCTGAAAGTTTCAGGTTCTTCACTGAGATATGAAACTACTGATTTTTTTATCTAGTTTTTGAGGAGACATTCCTGAAAATGGGCACTTCAGCAACTGCAGCAGGAGTTAAGGAAAATAAATAATAATTGTGGGCATCAGAAAGTCCTCCAAGATACTTAAATATCTCTGCAAAACTAATACAAATATCACACCTACTGAAAGATGTACAGCAGGTTACTGACTGAAAAGAAAGAAAAATAACAAAGTAATATATAATGTATAAAATGAAAGTGAAATAGTATGGGATGTCATACAGAAGAAGTCAGGAAAAAAAAAAACAGGTGTAGTAACAAACAAATCAAAGATGGGAATGGAATTAATGACATTAGCTGCCAATGGGCATTGATTTAAATTGAGGGGCAAGTTCAAAATGTGTGCTGGACTGGGATTTAAACTTGAGTCTCGTGCTTACTAGGGGCAACGGTCTTGCCGCAGTGGATACACTGGTTCCCGTCAGATCACTGAAGTGCTGCCGGGTGTGGCCGGTACTTGGATGGGTGACCATCCAGGCTGCCATGCGCTGTTGCCATTTTTCAGGATCCACTCAGACTTGTGATGCCAACTGAGGAGCTACTTGACCGAATAGTAGTGGCTCCGGTCAAAGAAACCATCGTAACGACCGGGAGAGCAGTGTGCTGACCACACGCCCCTCCTATCCGCATCCTCAGCTGAGGATGACACGGCAGTCGGATGGTCCCGATGGGCCACTTGTGGCCTGAAGACAGTGCTTCGTGCTTACTAGGCAGATGTACTGACCACTATGCCATCTGGACATAGTGGTCATCGTAACCGCACAGACTACCCTAGCACGCCTCCTGTCAAAGTTCTTAACTTGTCCACACACTACTCATGCGTGGTGGTGGTTAGTGTTTAACGTCCCGTCGACAACGAGGTCATTAGAGACGGAGCGCAAGCTCGGGTTAGGGAAGGATTGGGAAGGAAATCGGCCGTGCCCTTTCAAAGGAACCATCCCGGCATTTGCCTGAAACGATTTAGGGAAATCACGGAAAACCTAAATCAGGATGGCCGGAGACGGGATTGAACCGTCGTCCTCCCGAATGTGAGTCCAGTGTGCTAACCACTGCGCCACCTCGCTCAGTCTACTACTCATGCGTCCCTTGCCCATTATCCTCATTACTGATGGCATTTCATGTCTGAAAGCACAGACACCACATAAATAATTAAGATAAGAACAACCAATGACTACTTCAGTGTGGATGCGCATCACACGATTGGCGAAGCCCTGTAAGTAATGACGATAATGGGCAAGGAGCACTTTATCAGTAGCATGTGGACAAGTTGAGAAGCTAGGTCTGACAGGAGGCAGGTTAAGGTAGCCCATGCAGTTGCAACAACCACTGTGCCCATATGATGTCGTGATCAGTGCATTTGCCTAATCAGCAGGAGACCCTCTTTCCTGATGAAGCAACCGTGGGTTGCGAAAGCTTGAATTTTGTGTGTGTGTGTGTGTGTGTGTGTGTGTGTGTGTGTGTGTGTGTGTGTGTGTTTGTGTTTGTGTTTGTTAGCGTCTCTATCAACATACCAATGCTTTCGTTTGGTAAGTTACATCATCTTTCTTTTTAGATATATTTTTCCCACATGGAATGTTTCCTTCTATTATATTCATACAATTAAAAATGATATAGACATTAGGTTTAAGAACAGAAACATTAATCATATGCTAAATACATAAAGATACCTTAACTTCTGTTGAATAAATAAAAAAAACCCACAAGGCAGGAAACATATCTATAGAAAATTTTCACCTAAACCATACAGATTTTGACACAGACACACTACGCATTTCCGATCATGAGGGACAATGACTCAAACAAACCCTTAACAGTAAAATAATAGAAACTTCTGCTGAACACAGAAAAATGTAGAACTGTTAACTGATCAATTTGAAGTATATTGTCCTATGCGCTACAAGAAAACATCCAAGCAGTGTCACTGCACTTAACCACAAAATCTAAAAAATAGGTACATCCCACATCTAAGCTGAATAAGAATCACAATGCTGCTCTATAACAATAGGTCAAAGCATAATAATGCTGACAAGGAAATGTATGGGAAAGTGAAAAAGATTTACAGGACCTGAAACCAAGGCAGCAAAGAGCAAAGCAAATGAACTCAGTGAATCAATACAGAGTTGCATGGGAAATACTGAAACAGAATTAATCTGTAATGATAAAGTACACCAGAAACCAGTTCCACCTAATATTCTAAATACACATTTTGTCAGTCCTCATTTTGATGATAATATCTTAGAGGATGTGAGTAAAGCAGAGGTCCTACTGCCAGAAATGAACAGCAAGCTGACAGGCAGCTTTCAGTAGACTCATCTAACAGAGTAGATGGTCGATAACTCAACAGCTAAGCCCAGTAATTCTAGAGCAGAGGATTATTGTGGCCTCTCAAATTATGTAGTTAAATACGTCAGAAATCATTTGTACTGTCACTGGCTAAAAAAATCAATAAAATCTTAAATGGAGGCATTTGTCTGAAATGTCTGAAAATATCTGAAGTTAACCAGTACATAAGAAGGGAGACACAGCACCTTCAGATAATTATCGATGTTCATACGACACTTATACCAATTGTATCAAAAATAACAGAACACTTCATGCATAAACAGACGTATTTTGAATCTAATGGAATACTTAGCTCCTTACAAAATGATTTCTGATCCAACTTTTCTGCAGTCAAAGCATTGCAACAAAAACATACATTTAAAAAAAAATAAAAACACTATCTGTGCAGCACTTATGGACATCAGGGAAGTTTTTGACATGGTCTTCTTTTTAAAAAAATTCTGCCACTGTGGAGTGACAGAGAATGCTCTACCTGTATGTTTAATGCAGTCTAACTCACACAATAGAAAACAGTTAATTAAGGTAAGTAATCAAAAGTCAGAATGTCTTCCACTTGTGAAGGGTGTGTCTCAAGGATCTGTTATTGGACCATTTGATTATTTACCCACAGTTTTACCATGTGATGCAGTGCTACAAGCTAATGAAACAACACTCACTAAATGTGATACCAACCTCGAAAACGTGCAACACAGCATGGCAGTAACAATATAAATATATACTACCTGGTCTGAGGCAAATGTATTGTGAAAGAATGATAGTAAAACTGAAAACGTTGTATTCAGTCTGAATGCTCCCAGTGGTAACAACAAAAGTCGGGTTATTAGGATTGCACACAGATTGAAAGCTCAGCTGGGAAACACACACAGGGAAATTATGTGGCAGACTAGCACATGACTTCTATCTGCTGTACAATCCGAGGAGCAGTGTCCGTAAAGAACTTCTACTATATGTATATTTCGAATTCTTCTCCTACTACATGAGTAATTGGATACTGTTATGGGGCAATTCCTTGGCTCGAAATTGGTGTTTAAATGGAAAAATAAAAGGTGCATAGCAAGACTTAGCCCATGTGAGACATGTCAAGATTATTTTAAGCAACTAAACACGATGACAGTACCTGGCCTGCATATCTACAACTACCTTGCCTTTGCTAAAGGGAATCTAAATAAATTTGAACACAACACGAGAAGTGGACACATAATTAATGTGCCATGTACTACTCTGTCACAGAAACATAACAGTTGCAAACATCTTGGTCTTGTCTACTTACCTGCAAATGCCTATACAACGACAGTAAATAAATTTAAAGCTAGTATTTCAGGTGGATGAAAAGTAAAGGAATTTATTCTGATCAAGACTTCCTTGAGTGTGTGACAAATGAGCCACATTTCTTATGAGAATGGGCAATAAATTAACAACAAACTTTATATAAGCATAGTTGTGTAGGTCTGGCCATCTTATTAGTTTTATGTACTACTACTACTACTACTACTACTACTATTACTACTATTTAGCTATATATTCATTTATCTTGTAATTGCTCCATCAGGAAACTTTTTGTTGTTTTTGTCACTTAAATATGCAATATATCTATCCAGCATTATTTTATTGTACTTAATTACATTTGCGCAACTTTATATGATTATAATTGTCATTGTGTTATCTTTTATGACACCACATGTATATAAATATGTTCAAAGGTGAAACAACATTTGTATTTGCATAAAAGTGGAGGCCTACTCAAGTTCTTAACAAAGGTGACTGCACTGCAGAAAGAGAAATAGTTGTATTACATGCTACCAAAACTAGTAGTTAAATAAAGTCAAGCCATACTGCAGCTTCCAGGTGGCTCTGCTATCAGGCCTTAAACCTGATTGTTCCTTAAAAATGAAAAATAATCCTAAATTCTAATATGCTAGTTAAATGGCAGCACTTCTGCTCAATTGCAAAAATCTGAATTTGGTTCATTAACAGTCACAATTTTAAATTATGACATCGTTATTTAGAATACCAAGAGTTAATTAATGAATTAATTATTAAAACATTCATGGAGATGATATTCCAAGCTAATAAATATTACATCTTCTCTTTCACAGTTACTTTTATGAGTACAATATATGTAGCTACAATCGCTAATGGAAGCCTGCAGTCTTCTAACCATTCACAAGTTAATAGTTTAACAAATTATCATCAACATGTTCTAAGTCAAATATAGTTTCTCAGACGAAAGGAAGCAGTAATAGCAGCAAATCGAAACAGTCCATGTTGTAATGTATTCTCTTAATTCACACACTTATTGATGAACAAACTTACGCTTTTTTTCTACAAAAGTTCTGACATGATTTGCACATAACTTTGTTCTCTCATATATATATGTACGTAATCCATATTGCATGTGAATGAAGTTGCATACTAGTAAAAATATAGCTGACATTTTACAAGCAAGGCAAAATGATAAACTTATATCAATCAGAAAAATCCAGTCTGATAATGAAAATTTGTTCTGGTAAATTTATGTTCTCCTTGGCTATCACTGTTCATTATTCTGATGTATGAAGTGTTATATCATCTTAGTAACATGAGACGTGTGGGTCATTCCACATCAAATCATCCAAGTTGTGTCACCTCAGATTTTCATGAAACTTTGCACATTTGCTTATGCTTACAACATAAGAACATGTGCAAAATCTTTTTGCACTCAGACTAAATTTTTTTATATCGAATTTTAAATGTAGTTATATTCTGATAACTGGGCTCTGCAAGAATGTAGTGCAAAGTGATACTTATCTACATAAATGCCCATAACTCAGATGTTTATGAAGCTTTTGATCGTAAGTTAATAGAAGCACATACTTAACAGACATGTAATTATTTAAGCAGTAAAGTTACAAAGAACAACACAGAAAAATTTAAGATGTGTCACTTTCCAATTTTCGAAAAATGTACAGACACACAAAAAAAATGCTCATATCACATTTCTCCAACCTGATGGTAATTTATAATTGGTCTTAAATAAACCCCAAGACAGTACCCATTGAAATAAAATAAAATAATTCATGGGGTTTCTACGAATGGACACACAAACAAATCTGAAATCACGGTACTTTGTGTTGTAATAAAAAAAAAAAATAATAATAATAATTCTAAGAAAGATCATCCATTTCTGACACCCACTGCTTCAGATTTTCATGGAACTTTTTCTACTTGTTACTTTCTGCATGGCAACAGTCAATGCAAAATTTCTCCACATACTTCATGTAGTTTGAGGAGGGAAAATGGAATTTTTTTAGAAATGTACATGCCGCAACTGAAGTTTCTCATTTGGATTGCATTACTTCAGACAAACATAACAACAGTAAGAATAACAGAAAGTATCTTGTTTTCAACACATCACTCTCATGTCACAGAAGGGATATATCTTTATGGGAATATAAAAAATCAACTTAAGCTGTTTTGGTCCAAATATTGATTTTTACATGTGTAATACACATTCTGACACCTGATACAAGATTTATTTTTATCGAAACTATGATATTTACTGTATGATTAAATGATGATGGCGTCCTCTTGGGTAAAATATTCCGGAGGTAAAATAGTCCCCCATTCGGATCTCCGGGCGGGGACTACTCAAGAGGACGCCGTTATCAGGAAAAAGAAAACTGGCATTCTACGGATCGGAGCGTGGAATGTCAGATCCCTTAATCGGGCAGGTAGGTTAGAAAATTTAAAAAGGGAAATGGATAGGTTAAAGTTAGATATAGTGGGAATTAGTGAAGTTCGGTGGCAGGAGGAACAAGACTTTTGGTCAGGTGATTACAGGGTTATAACTATGATATTTACTGTATGATTAAATGATGATGGCGTCCTCTTGGGTAAAATATTCCGGAGGTAAAATAGTCCCCCATTCGGATATCCGGGCGGGGACTACTCAAGAGGACGCCGTTATCAGGAAAAAGAAAACTGGCATTCTACGGATCGGAGCGTAGAATGTCAGATCCCTTAATCGGGCAGGTAGGTTAGAAAATTTAAAAAGGGAAATGGATAGGTTAAAGTTAGATATAGTGGGAATTAGTGAAGTTCGGTGGCAGGAGGAACAAGACTTTTGGTCAGGTGATTACAGGGTTATAACTATGATATTTACTGTATGATTAAATGATGATGGCGTCCTCTTGGGTAAAATATTCCGGAGGTAAAATAGTCCCCCCATTCGGATATCCGGGCGGGAACTACTCAAGAGGACGCCGTTATCAGGAAAAAGAAAACTGGCATTCTACGGATCGGAGCGTGGAATGTCAGATCCCTTAATCGGGCAGGTAGGTTAGAAAATTTAAAAAGGGAAATGGATAGGTTAAAGTTAGATATAGTGGGAATTAGTGAAGTTCGGTGCCAGGAGGAACAAGACTTTTGGTCAGGTGATTACAGGGTTATAAATACAAAATCAAATAGGGGTAATGCAGGAGTAGGTTTAATAATGAATAAAAAAAAATAGGAGTGCGGGTTAGCTACTACAAATAGCATAGTGAACGCATTATTGTGGCCAAGACAGACACAAAGCCCATGCCTACTACAGTAGTACAAGTTTATATGCCAACTAGCTCTGCAGATGATGAAGAAATTTATGAAATGTATGACGAGATAAAAGAAATTATTCAGATAGTGAAGGGAGACGAAAATTTAATAGTCATGGGTGACTGGAATTCGTCAGTAGGAAAAGGGAGAGAAGGGAACATAGTAGGTGGATATGGATTGGGGGGAAGAAATGAAAGAGGAAGCCGCCTTGTAGAATTTTGCACAGAGCATAACTTAATCGTAGCTAACACTTGGTTCAAGAATCATGAAAGAAGGTTGTATACCTGGAAGAATCCTGGAGATACTAAAAGGTATGAGATAGATTACATAATGGTAAGACAGAGATTTAGGAACCACGAGGTTTCAAATTGTAAGACATTTCCAGGGGCAGATGTGGATTCTGACCACAATCTATTGGTTATGAACTGCAGATTGAAACTGAAGAAACTGAAAAAAGGCAGGAATTTAAGGAGATGGGACCTGGATAAACTGAAAGAACCAGAGGTTGTAGAGAGTTTCAGGGAGAGCATAAGGGAACAATTGACAGGAATGGGGGAAAGAAATACAGTAGAAGAAGAATGGGTAGCTCTGAGGGATGAAGTAGTGAAGGCAGCAGAGGATCACGTAGGTAAAAAGACGAGGGCTAATAGAAATCCTTGGGTAACAGAAGAAATATTGAATTTAATTGATGAAAGGAGAAAATATAAAAATGCAGTAAATGAAGCAGGCAAAAAGGAATACAAACGTCTCAAAAATGAGATCGACAGGAAGTGCAAAAAGGCTAAGCAGGAATGGCTAGAGGACAAATGTAAGGATGTAGAGGCTTGTCTCACTAGGGGTAAGATAGATACTGCCTACAGGAAAATTAAAGAGACCTTTGGAGAGAAGAGAACCACTTGTATGAATATCAAGAGCTCAGATGGCAACCCAGTTCTAAGCAAAGAAGGGAAGGCAGAAAGGTGGAAGGAGTATATAGAGGGTTTATACAAGGGTGATGTACTTGAGGACAATATTATGGAAATGGAAGAGGATGTAGATGAAGATGAAATGGGAGATAAGATACTGCGTGAAGAGTTTGACAGAGCACTGAAAGACCTGAGTTGAAACAAGGCCCCCGCAGTAGACAACATTCCATTAGAACTACTGATGGCCTTGGGAGAGCCAGTCATGACAAAACTCGACCATCTGGTGAGCAAGATGTATGAGACAGGCGAAATACCCACAGACTTCAAGAAGAATATAATAATTCCAATCCCAAAGAAAGCAGGTGTTGACAGATGTGAAAATTACCGAACTATCAGTTTAATAAGTCACAGCTGCAAAATACTAACGCGAATTCTTTACAGACGAATGGAAAAACTGGTAGAAGAGGATCTCGGGGAAGATCAGTTTGGATTCCGTAGAAATGTTGGAACACGTGAGGCAATACTAACCTTACGACTTATCTTAGAAGAAAGATTAAGAAAAGGCAAACCTACGTTTCTAGCATTTGTAGACTTAGAGAAAGCTTTTGACAACGTTAACTGGAATACTCTCTTTCAAATTCTGAAGGTGGCAGGGGTAAAATACAGGGAGCGAAACGCTATTTACAATTTGTACAGAAACCAGAGGGCACTTATAAGAGTCGAGGGGCATGAAAGAGAAGCAGTGGTTGGGAAAGGAGTGAGACAGGGTTGTAGCCTCTCCCCGATGTTATTCAATCTGTATATTGAGCAAGCAGTAAAGGAAACAAAAGAAAAATTCGGAGTAGGTATTACAATTCATGGAGAAGAAGTAAAAACTTTGAGGTTCGCCGATGACATTGTAATTCTGTCAGAGACAGCAAAGGACTTGGAAGAGCAGTTGAACGGAATGGACAGTGTCTTGAAAGGAGGATATAAGATGAACATCAACAAAGGCAAAACGAGGATAATGGAATGTAGTCAAATTAAATCGGGTGATGCTGAGGGGATTAGATTAGGAAATGAGACACTTAAAGTAGTAAAGGAGTTTTGCTATTTAGGGAGTAAAATAACTGATGATGGTCGAAGTAGAGAGGATATAAAATGTAGACTGGCAATGGCAAGGAAATCGTTTCTGAAGAAGGGAAATTTGTTAACATCGAGTATAGATTTAAGTGTCAGGAAGTCGTTTCTGAAAGTATTTGTATGTAGTGTAGCCATGTATGGAAGTGAAACATGGACGATAACCAGTTTGGACAAGAAGAGAATAGAAGCTTTCGAAATGTGGTGCTACAGATGAATGCTGAAGATAAGGTGGGTAGATCACATAACTAATGAGGAGGTATTGAATAGGATTGGAGAGAAGAGAAGTTTGTGGCACAACTTGACTAGAAGAAGGGATCGGTTGGTAGGACATGTTTTGAGGCATCAAGGGATCACAAATTTAGCATTGGAGGGCAGCGTGGAGGGTAAAAATCGTAGAGGGAGACCAAGAGATCAATACACTAAGCAGATTCAGAAGGATGTAGGTTGCAGTAGGTACTGGGAGATGAAGAAGCTTGCAACAACGACAACAACAACTGGATGTTCATTTAACACGTCACATCATTGTTCAGAAGATTGTTGGAATCAGATTCAAAAAGTTATAAATTTTCATTACATCAGTTAACTTTATTTAGGGTGCAAATTAGCATCTTTAAATAACATTAGCGGCTAGAATAATTGTTAATTTAAAATGTACATGTTCAGCAGTGATGATCCCTAAAACTATCAATGAAACTTCTTAGGAGCATTTCTGTTTTTAATCCACTGTGACAAATTATATTCTGTTAACTTTATATCTTTTTCATTAAAGTAATATGTTCTGCCTAATGATGTTGATTTAGGTACACCAACAGTACATAAAATGTTTTCCAAATGCACGAAACAAGAGTCCTTCTTCTCAGGACGAAAGAATGACACTGCTGGTCCAGGTGGGTGGAGAAAAAGTAGTTCAACGTCTCCTCCTCCATCAAAGTCATTTCTGATGAAGGCAGAGTACCACCTGTTGTCATATACAGCTGCTACACAAGAATTTTATTGAGGATGAGTGCATGTCCATTGTGGGCATTTTCAGTGAATGAAAAAAAATCAAGGCAGGCTTTTCAGAAGTTACTCCTCTGATCTCTAAGGAATCTCAAAAAAGTGGTTTCTAATGGAGAAAATTCCTGGTACCAGGTACTGTGCGGGTTGTCGAAAATCTCTTCTCGAGATTCTTGTGTAAGAAATCTACACTGACTTTCTCTAAGAAGTGAAAAAAAAAAAAAAAAAAAAAAAAAAAAAAAAATTGTCAATATTAGCTTTGTAGAAATCGTGAACACCAGGTGCAGTTGTTATTTGTGCATCATTCATTCGTTGAAGACTAGCTCTTCTGAATGTATGTTTTCTAGTTCCCCTCAAACCATCACACAGATCTACCATGGCTAGAAGCATAAAAGGAATGCTCAGCAGTGATAAAAAATTGTTTTTGTGCTTACACAAATTTTTAATGCTTTTTCGTGTCTTATATTGAGCAACACATCCATCAGTGAAATAATGCATTTTCTTCATTTGTGGGTAATGTTTTGCCAGCCACTTAACCATTTATTTCTGGACAGCATTTACAAATCCTACATCATGATCAGGGTTGCCACAAGTTTCCCCAAGTGAAATTCCCTGATTTCCAGACAAGTTTTAGCATTTTCCCTTGAAACATTTTGAGATCTCAAGGTTGAATAAAGACATAAGTTGACAATAAAATGTAAGGACTTCTGTATTTCTAAACATGTGAGCAAAAATATTAAGTACTAGCATTAACATCTTTTGTAATGAACTGCTTTTAGATGGAGAAAGCAAGACAAATGATGTACATGTTTCATTGGGACCACTTATTTTATTTCAGTAAAACAAAAGACATCTGGTGACAAAAATATGCATTTCTTGGAGTCACATGACAGACTTAAAATACCTTCACTGATTTCAGAAACAACTTCAGAAAAAAGTGGGCCTCTTGAAAGAAGTGTATAATGTGGAAAAGAGTAGTGTAAATCAACACTATATGTCACCGCCAACAAAATGTTGGTTCTACTATGTTCGTTACTTTATTATTTTAGAGGAATTGTGTGTCCACCTGCTTAGCTGAGTGGTAATGTGTTTGCCTACCATGCAGAGGGCCCAGGTTTGATTCCCGGCTGGGTTGGAAATTTTCTCTGCTCATGGAACGGGTGCTGTGTTGTCTTCATCATCCTTTCTTCATCACGCCGACACGCTAATCACCCAATGTGGCATCATCTGAACAAAGACTTGCAACCTGGTTACCAAACTTCCCCAGATAGGGCCTCCAGGCCATAAATGCCACACGATCATTTCATTTTACAGGCATTGTGAGATTTTTCTTTCGAGAAATATTCTAGTACATAGCTTACAAACTGCCTGTGAGTGCCACAATTTTCTTCTTCTTATTGTTATTACTTTCTCATATATGAACTACTTTCAAAGTGCCAAAATGTACTAGAATAAATAAAATGTCTATAAAACACTGCACTGTACAATGTACTTGTGGGGAGACAGTTGCAATTCCTGAAATCCATCAACCACGGTCTCTGGCTTACCGAGGAGCACCACAGTCCTGGATAAACCATGAAAATCCTCTGCATTATGCCACACATAAACAGACTCAGCCTGCAGGCAGATTGGTGAGACTAGGTCCGACGGGCAAGGCCTGCACATTAGTGGGAAACAATGGGCTTCAGATCAGCAGGCCTGATCCATTTAGGATACCTGCAAAAAATAGACTGCAGTTTTGGCCCGTCATGGAAATTCACTCATGTGACCAGCTACTCATGAGCCATGGACAACATGTTGATGAAATGAGACCACGGTGATCATTTCATGCAACAGATAACTTGCGCGAATGCTCTGAGAATCAATACTAATGAGGATATGTAACAACTAATTGTGGAGATAGTTGCTGACCTGCAGACAGGCATGTAGAAACGACAATCACTCTCTCACAACTAAAATTTTGGCCATAGCTTTTGTCAGAAAATGACAGCATACACACTTCCAAATAATCACTCAGACACAACTCGTGCACACATGACCTCCACCTCCAGCCAGTGTATCAACAGTTTCTGAGAATCAGATACAAACAAGCCACTCCTCATGCCTCCCCTTGGCAGCTGCTAGGGTAACGGCAAGAGATGGTGGCAGCACTAACTGCAACCTGAGGGCAATGGTAGGAATCAATGTGCAAGTCGTCAAAGTGGCGTCAATTCGAAAGATTTGCATCTGGCGAATAGTCTACCCCACAGGAGCCCCTAGTCACACGACATTTACATTTATTTAATGGTAGGAATGGAAGAAGCGGTAAGAATGAGGGAGTCGGGAAGCAGTGCATGTACTCAGCTGCGCCCAGTCTGTGAATATGCAAACCATTTCATCTACTGAGGCAAAAATAAAATTTTTCCAGCGTTTTTTCCCTTGCTTTCTCTTTTCTTTTCTTCAACCCCCTCCCCCCCCCCCCCCCTGCCCCCTCCCCCAAATGTCCCTGATACTTCCCTGATACGTCTGAAAATCCTTGATTTCCAGAACTTGTGGCAAACCTGATGTTCCATATTATCACTTACAATGCAGTGAATCACTATTACCAATTTACTTTCTTCATTTACCACATAAACACACTGGGGATGGATTGTACAGCTGCTTCTTGTCCACTCTGAATTTCGTTCTGAATTACAAAGTTCATTAACAGAATTGCTTTTTCCAGGGTTCGATTTTCTTTCAGTTTTTTTGACTGACACTTAGATATAAATGTGTGTGGTTTAAGTGCCTGTAATTTTGTTATCAATGAATCTACGTATTCACCAGCAATTGCTGACTGCTTTACCAATTCTACCCGATGATCTGTGTTTATCCACTGGCTGAAATGAATTTCATCATCAGCATCTTTGTAAGTTAATCCTGTTTTAATAATTCTGACAGTTTGTAATTACTGGGACAATTGTCACAGTGATTAAGCATGCAGTCACAGTTTTCAGAGTAATATAGGCGGATAACATACATACACTCTCTCTCTTTCTCTCTGAATGAGTGCTGGCAGCACCAGCTAAAATACACCACTTCTGTCTTAGTGAACAAAAGAAAATTTAGAAAGACCAATGTTAATGTTTGGATTCTCCCATTTGAAACAAGAGTACAGTTCTCTTAAGTTGCAAATGATGAGTCTTTTTTGCATATACACATTCTTCTGAATGCTAATTTTATCTTTTTGCTCCTGGTAACATTCGAGTATATTGATCATTTTGGTAGAATCAGTGACTATCTTTACCACATCATCAGCAATAACTTTCCCTCTTTTTGGTTTAGGAATTAAGTACCCATTTCTGTTTTCAGTTTCCTTGCTTGTCGAACCACATACTCACTAACATTGAATTCCGACATTATGTTTTCTTTTGACCAAGAGGGTGGAGCTGAAGTTAAAATTTGGATTTTTTTCAGGCGCTCTTACAGTAGCCACTTTTTCTTCCATTAACAATATCATGGCATGAAAATCTTGAGCTTTCTTAACAACTTCATCACCAAAGATTTCTTCTCTATGGTCAGAATCTTCAATATTGCAATTTAATGTGCGGTACATTTTTCTTTTCAAAACATGTTTCACTTTTTCTAGCTTCTTTTTGGCATATGAAGCCTTGCTGTGATTTGGAATGGAGTGAAGTTTTAAGGGAGAGCACACCAAATCCTGTAAAGTTTTATTTGCGTCCTCAGTACTTTGATTTGTGAAATGTCACCTCTGACTCATCTGCATTACTTTCATTTCTATCACTGATGTCAGTGTTCTGTTCACAACTCTTAAGAAATATTGTGCACAGCTTTTGGCCTGGATTTATATAGATTCTTTTAGCACTTAATGTTTTAGACAAAGACAAGCAAACTGACCTCAAAGATTTGTTAACTGTCTGTCTGTGTTTTCTGAAATGATCACAACAAGTTTTCTGACGACTTTCAAAAACTTTTAAGTAATAGTATCTGTGATGTCTACATATAGTAGCTCTTTCTTGATCTTTTAGAAAGTTTACATTGGATCACAGCCAATATCAAATCTCATTGGTCTTCACTCAGCTCTTCTATTTTTTTTTTTTTTTTTAGTTTTTATTAAGGTGTAGGTTATCAAATGACATGGTGTTTCTAGTAATCTTCCTGAAGTGCATGAATTCACATTTTCCATTGCAATTAACTGAGCACTACTTCACTTAAAACATGCTTTGTACAAGTGGAATGATAGGTCCGCACCACAAACAGATATGACCTTTCCCACAGAAAGACAAAGAGCAACTGAGGCAAAATAGACTAATTGTTTCATGCTAGTTATTATCAACAATGAATTTCAGCAATTGTTGCATTGTTTAAGGTTTCATATAAGCTACTGCTATCTAAGGAAGATGATTGGCTGAACACGTAAATCATAAATATTATAGTATTTACAAAAGCACTGAAGTTGTCAATTGAAAGGAAATTAATGTTCACACTTAAAAGTTAAATTGCTTGCCTAGAATGAGTTATACGTAAATAAGCTAATTTGATACCCTTGCATCTGAGACAGTGAGTGGATGAACTTACTTAAAAAGACCATTTTCTATCACAGCAAAAAGTATTTTGATTTCAGAAGTGTGTGTCAATTAGCAGAAGACCTACTAAAATTTGTATGTTATTAGAAAGCTTACAATTTAGGGGAATATGTAAGACCCACATCAGGTGCCCAGCAGGTTGGAGAAATGTGAAGACCCAAATCAGGTTCTCAGCAGGATGGAGAAATGTGATACACACATTTTTCCACATCTTTGCAATATTTCTGAAATCGAAAATTGACATACATTACCATTTTTTAAAAATTTTCTTCATAACTTTAGTGCTTAAATAATTACTTGTCTGTTAAGTATGTGTTTTTCTTATGAAAAAAATTCCAATTAAGTGCTTCATAAACACCAGAGTTATGTGCATTTTTGTAGATAAGTAGCATTTCGCACTGACATTCTCGGAGAGTCCAGTTATCAGAATATCACTATATTTAAAATTCGATATCAAATGAAGTTGTAGTCTGTGACCAAATAGGTTTTGCAGAAGTTCTTAGGTTACCATATATGTATAAGCAACTATGAAGAGTTTGTGACAATTTGGGATAGAGGGTTACAAATCCTTGAATTATATGGTACGATAGAAAGTAAGTAATATTTCTATCTCAAAACTGATTTAGTGCCACTGTACTAAACCAGCAAGGCTACTGGGGAAAAAGTATTACGTTCCCTGAACAGCACACCGCTATATGAAATTGAATTATGATTAACACTGCTGCACATGATTCTCGTTGTCAGAAATGTGTTGCTAAGTGCTTCAGGTAGGCTCCTGCTACACATACTAATGTAGTGACGTTGTTTAGTGCATATAGATCTGTGCCAAACAAACTAGATTCAACGTTTTGTTTGCGCAACCTCCAACACGTAAAGCACTTTCAAAAATATGGTTTCGAGACTAGTCTTCTGGATAGAAGTCTGACATACAAATACTATTAATTTTCTGATATTTAAATATTAGTAATTTTTATTCCAAATGCAAGCAAAGTCCGCTTCCTCGCCACAACACAGGATCTGTCATCATGACTAAACGCGCCCAGTAATGTAATGCATTCTGCCAGTTTTCCTGTCGTGGTGAACTGGAAAGAAAACATGTTTGCTGTGTTCTGTGACTCCTTGAGGTTATTCAAATAACAACATTAAAGTAATTCTAACGATAAACAACATAAACACATTGAATCGATCTTTTGAACATTTAGCATTTCACCAAAGATAGTCCGCTGTTGATGTTTGACTGTGTAGAAACATGAGAAACAAGCAGCTGATTTTTATATAGTGGGAATAATAATGCTGTTTTACAGTAGTCGCTTATTTATTTGTACTTTCCACAACCGTACAGTGTTTGAATGAGGTGTTTTAAAGTTACAACCGTAATTTGATTTCAGTTCAAGAGTGTCATGACCTGTTGAGTTCAACCAAGTTCATAGCAGTATGATTGAATCCACCATGTAGTTGTACGCACATAGTACTTAACAGATGCTAGATCGAAACAAAACCTGGAAGTTTGCTTACTTACTTGTATCTGGAGGCTTGTTCGTCGGAATTTCGCGTTTCGACATTCGGGCACTGCCTTGCAAACTGTTGTTCGTGTTTGGTTTCTGATACGGAGGAAGACTTCGTTTCGTCTGTGTGTTGTTGTTGGATAACAAAATACACAGCGAGTTTGCACAGTTGCTGTAGTTGTAGATAGCTTGTAGTAGCGTTAGAGAAGAAGAATGTTGATTAACTGTACCTATAGCTGCGTAAGATGACGGTAGTAGACAGAACTGATCAATTAATGATACTGTAATGTAAACGCCGGTGAAATAGATAGTATAAATGTACTTGTATAGATCATTTGAGTTATGATAAACAATACAGTTACATTACTACAGCGATCAGGTTTAGTGTCAAGCGTTACGGAAAAAAGGCAAGCCTGTTATGTAAGGAAATTATCATTATACGTATAAAAGTACTATCTGTAAACAATATTTTGCGATGTACTTACTAAAACAAGACTGTGGGAGTGACGGTGACGGCTTAAGAAACAGTATACACACATCGGTCGATTTGTGATTAAATTTCTCGTACGAAGTGAATAATAAAATATGCTATTGAAACAATTTATATTCTGTGTTTTATTTACTCATATGCAGTGTTTCACACCCAGAGTTGGAGACATTCAGAGAATTTAAATTACACACGTGCACGTGTCACATTGTGCATACGAGAATATTTTCACTCAACCTGTAAAACTATCACAATTTACATAGTATGAATTTCATCAGTAAAGGGGCGCAGAATGAATATAGTTTTATGAAAGCACGCAACCTTGTTCATTTATTATCGTCCCGACTTATTTCGAAGCAGCTGTTTAGTGGCTTTGTGAAAGACCTCGATTCGAAATAGCCTTTCACGTTTTTATGTTGCTGTAACCCCTTGCATCAGGAAAAGAGAGATGATTGGGCTTGTTGAACTGAGTTAACTGCATTGTTATAGCTGATCAGTTCAGAAAGAGGGGCAGTATCCCATAGGAAATAATTAAGGTAAAAAAAAGAAGTCTTGGGTTCTGGGAGCCGGCTAATACGTCGGGTTCTGACAGTAAGGCGGGGATGTGAGAGAAACAAAAGTGAAACAGAAGTGTATCCTGAAGCAAAGAATGATAGCCCAGCTAGAAAATGTTGCGGTTACACAGTTTATTTTATTAGATTTAGAATTGAGTTAATTTGTATTAGGACATATTTATAAGTAGTTATCTTGAAATATTTTCAGTCCAGTTTGTTTACTTTTGTTTCCAGAAATAATTTAATAATACTGTAGATCAGCTGAGTATATTGTGTGTTAACACCATGCTGTGAACCAAATGTAAATGTCAAACAGCAGTTGAGTTGTTCTATTCTACATCCATCACAACTACTCAGTTAATGTTGACATGAATAGCATTCACATTTTAATACTCAGTCTCTTTTTGCAATAAGAATATTGCAGAAAATTGTTCAGCATTAAACATTTAAATGGAATGTTGCATAGTGGATGGATACACAATATGATCATCCACTTCTAGATAATGATCTCTTCTAGACCATTCCACACATTACAGTCTTCAGCTAGACAGATGCAAGTTGTTCCAGCCTGTTTTCTACATGCCTCCAAGTTGAAGTTTATCCACATGAAATGTAAAAAATTACAGTTTCTGCTGACAAGGGGCATCACAAATGTCATCAGAAAAATGAAGATTGTTCAGATGTATTTCATTAAAATATGTTGCTTCTTCACTTTCCCTGTTTATGCTCTGAGAACCTTCCAATTCTAAAGTTCTCACTGTGCTATTCAAGTCTAATATAAGCTATAGCACTGCTGTATATATTCTTCAGTATAGGTTAAATAAAGGGCTTGTTCCCAAAGGAATCTCATTTTCATGGTCCCCAATAAAATAGTATTCATACTCATCGCAGCATTCTGTAATTTGGACATGACTAGTAAGTGGTTATTTGTACTATATCCACTTCTAAGGAGAGATTATTCTTTTGTAGTGAATATTCTTGATGGTTATGGTGCTTCATCATCATCATTTAAGACTGATTATGCCTTTCAGCGTTCAGTCTGGAGCATAGTCTCCCTTATAAAATTCCTCCATGATCCCCTATTCAGTGCTAACATTGGTGCCTCTTCTGATGTTAAGCCTATTACTTCAAAATCATTCTTAATCGAATCCAGGTACCTTCCCCTTGGTCTACCCGGACTCCTTCCCTCTACTGCTGAACCCATGGGTCTCTTGGGTAACCTTGCTTCTCCCGTGCGTGTAACATGACCCCACCCTCTAAGCCCTGACAAATACATCTATAGAGTTCATTCCCAGTTTTTCTTTGATTTCCTCATTGTGGACACCTTCCTGCCATTGTTCCCATCTACTAGTACCTGCAATCATCCTAGCTACTTTCATATCCGTAACCTCAACCTTATTGATAAGGTAACCTGAATCCATCCAGCTTTCGCTCCTATACAACAAAGTTGGTCGAAAGATTGAACGGTGCACAGATAACTTAGTCTTGGTACTGACTTCCTTCTTGCAGAAGAGAGTAGCTCGTAGCTGAGTGCTCACTGCAGTAGCTTTGCTACACCTCACTTCCAGTTCTTTCACTATGTTGCCATCTTGTGAGAATATGCATCCTAAGAACTTGGAACTGTCCACCTGTTCTAAATTTGTTCCTCCTATTTGGCACTCAATCCATTTATATCTCTTTCCCACTGACATTACTTTCGTTTTGGAGATGCTAATCTTCATACCATAGTCCTTACATTTCTGATCTAGCTCTGAAATATTACTTTGCAAACTTTCAATTGAATCTGCCTTCACAACTAAGTCATCTGCATATGCAAGACTGCTTATTTTGTGTTCACATATCTTAATCTCACCTAGACAGTCTATTGTTTTCAACATATGATCCATAAATAATATGAACAACAATGGAGACAGGTTGTAGCCTTGTCTTACCCCTGAAACTACTCTGTACCATGAACTCAATTTACCGTCAACTCTAACTGCTGCCTGACTATCTATGCAAAGACCTTTAATTGCTTGCAAAAGTTTGCCTCCTATTCCATAATCTCATAGAACAGACAATAACTTCCTCCTAGGAACCTGGTCATATGCATTTTCTAGACCTATAAAGCATAGATACAATTCCCTGTTCCACTCGTAACACTTCTCCATTATTTGCCGTAAGCTCAAGATCTGGTCCTGACAACCTCTAAGAGGCCTAAACCCACACTGATTTTCATCCAATTTGTCCTCAACTAATACTCGCACTTTCCTTTCAACAATACCTGAGAAGATTTTACCCACAACGTTGATTAAAGAGATGCCTCTGTAGTTGTTACAATCTTTTCTGTTTCCATGTTTAAAGATTGGTGTGATTACTGCTTTCGTCCAGTCTGATGGAACCTGTCCCGAATCCCACGCCATTTCAGTTATCCTGTGTAGCCATTTAAGACCTGACATTCCGCTGTATTTGTTGAGTTCCGACTTAATTTTGATCTACCCCAGCCGCTTTATTGCACTGCAATCTATTGACCATTTTCTCCACTTCCTCAAATGTGATCCTATTTCCATCATCATTCCTATCCCATTGTACATCGAAATCTGAAACATTACTGATAATATTTTCACCTACATTGAGCAACTCTTCAAAATATTCCCTCCATCTGCCCAAGGCATCAAGAGGATTCACCAGCAGTTTTCCTGACCTGTCCAAAATACTTGTCATTTCCTTTTTACCTCCCTTTCGAAGACTGCTAATTACACTCCAGAATGGTTTTCCAGCGGCTTGACCCAAAGTCTCCAACCTGTTTCCAAAGTGTTCCCAAGATTTCTTCTTGGATGCTGCAATTATCTGTTTGGCTTTGTTTCTTTCTTCATCATAACTTTCTCTGTCTACCTGAGTTCTAGTGTGTAGCCATTTTTGGCATGCCTTCTTTTTCCTTTTACAGGCTGCCTTGACTGTGTCATTCCACCAAGCTGTGTGCTTCATCCTACCTTTACACACTACTGTTCCAAGACATTCTTTGGCCACTTCTAGTACTGTGTCCCTGTACCTTGTCCATTCCTTTTCCAGTGACTGCAATTGACTACATTCAACTAACTGGTACCTTTCTGAGATCACTGTTATGTGCTTGTGCATAATTTCCTTATCCTGAAGTTTGTCCACTCTTATCCTCCTACATGTGGAACTGACCTCCTGCACTTTCGGCCTCACAATACCAATTTCACTGCAGATTAAATAGTGATTAGTGTCGTCAAAGAATCCCCTGAATATACGTGTGTCCCTCACAGCCGTCCTGAATTCGTGATCTGTTATTATATAGTAAATGACAGATCTGGTTCCCCTGCCTTCCCAAGTATACCGGTGAATGTTCTTTTGTTTAAAAAAGGAGTTTGTGGTTACTGAGCCCATACTGGCACAGAAATCCAAGAGTTGTTTCCCGTTTCTGTATGCCTCCATATCCTCTCCAAATTTACCCCTAACCTTTTCATACCCTTCTGTTCGATTTCCAATCCTGGCATTAAAATCACCCATGAGCAGAACACGTCCTTTACTCTAACAACTACATCACTGAGTGCGTTACAAAAACTATCCATCTTATCTTGATCTGTCCCTTCACAATGTGAATATACTGACACAATCCTAATTTTCTTGCTAGACACTGTCAAATCTATCCACATCAGTCGTTCGATTACATACCTTATTGCAACTACGCTGGGTTCCATTTCTTTCCTGATGTAAAGCCTTACACCCCATTGTGCTATTCCTGCTTTGACTCCTGACAGGTAGACCTTGTATTCTCCCACTTCCTCTTCTTTCTCACCCCTTACCCGAATGTCACTAATAGCTAAAACGTCCAACCCCATCTTAATTGCCGCCTCTGCCAGCTCTACCTTCTTCCCAGAGTAGCCCCCATTGATATTAATAGCTCCCCATCTCTTTACCATTTGTTTGCTGAGTCGTATCTTAGGAGTCCCCGGTTTGTCAACTAGAGGTGGGACTCCGTCACCTCCAAAGGTCCGAGGCATTTTGCTCTGATTGTTGCCAGCATCATCGTCCATGAATAATCCTGTCACAGAATCATGTCATCTCATAATATATCCTTACTACTTCATAAACAATTGCAATACTTAGGCTCACAGTTACCTCTCAAGCAGCTGCAAGATCATGGAAGTAGTGTAGCAATATTCATCTCATCAAAACATTACTACAGATAAAACATTCTTAACATTGTTAATAGAGCATCTTCAACATTATTTTGTCCTGACCATGACAAGAGTAAACGTTACTTCTTTATCAGAAGATTCTTCATTTCTTTAATAGGGTCTTACTTTACACAAAGACTTCTGTCTTCTTTCAGTGATTAATAAACACATAAAAGTATGAGTGGGCTAATTGGAAACAACCTGCTCTGTGTGATAAATACTTCCATCATGTCTGAGAAAACATATGCTTTAGCAATATAATGGCCATTATTCACTGACTCCACAACTATAGCATGACTATAGAAACACGTACTCTGGCCTCAACTTCACATTAAATGACTTTATCATAATTGCTGTCATGAGAACAGCATAATAATTTTGTAAATGGAACCCACATAAACAATAAAAGATGTTAACCAACGACATAAGACATTATCACAATACAAAATATTTATCACTGTAACTAGAAATATAATTAGGAAGAAATGTGAAATTGGTTCCAAAAGCTACTGGTTGATTATCCATTAGCTAAGTATAATGTTAAGCAATCCTTTAACCATTGTAAAGTCATATTGAATGAAATTCTGCAGACTATAGAACAACTTACTGATGAATACAAACTAATAGGGAGTAGATAGCAATGACAGTAAGAGAGCTTTGATGGATTGACAGGATGAAAGATGCCACACACACAAAAAAATATTATTGCAATAGTTTGAGAAAGCACATAACAATACAAAGTGTGTATGTTCCCCTGAGGATTAGTAACAAAGAACTGAAAGGTCAAACAATAGTTGATTCTATGGCACTAAGACATGCATATGCAAATTAATTAGACACACTGGATACCTCGTTGTAAGGTTTAATTCAGTACTATGTTTTAATTAAACCAAAAAGTTTTGTAGATTTAGGACACACTAATCTGTAAGCAATTGGAGTGGATTTTCTAGTGTTTCAAAAGGCTCATTATAAATATTAAAGGGTTTCTTCAGTTCTCCCCTAATCGATTTTGATCCCTCATAAGTTTTAATCAGAACTAAAAAGCCTGCTTTGAACTGAGTAATGTTCAATTTTTTTATCACGTATCTGTTTCCTAATATCACCTTGCTTTCCATGCCTTTTTCTTTTTTCTTTTAACAATTTCTTCTTTCTTGTATGGTGTAATTCTTTGGCATTTAGGACACTCAATGAGTTTAGATATTAGGTGACTGGTTTCCTGTTGAATAAAGTTTCGTGTCAGGAACACACAGTGGAAGAGTGAACTGTAAACTATTTATGATATCTTTGAAGTTGTTAACATATGCGATAAAGTTTGAGTGATTTTATATCACAATGAGTTGTACATAATCTGCCAGTTTCTCTCTCATCTTTCTTAGTTGGATGATTTCAATGACAGTAAACAGAAATTAGCATGTGATGTATTTCCTGTCCTTCAATAAATGTTTCCTGGGATTTAGAAAGAATTGCGTTCCATTATCTGACAAAAGTGCTGTAAGTGTTTCAGTATTTGGGAAGTAGTCTTTCTCAATTTTTGAAATGATGATCTGATTAGATGCTTTCTTAATTGGTTATAGGTTTACAAATTTTGAAAATACGTCTACCATTACAAATGTGTAACAGAAATCCCATATAGTTGCTGATGAGGGATCATAAAAATCCTCTCTACTACATCCATTTGTTTCTTTGGTATTATGTTTTGCAAGAATCCTCTACACATTTGATCTCTCACATTAACCCTCTGACGCATATCAGTATTTGCAAATTTCTTTTCTATTCGTCTGGAAATATTATAGAAATGCACATATTCCTCACTTTTTTTGATATGCTTTAGAGACTTAAGAGGACCAAAACATATTCAATCAAAACATCTATAAACTGATCAGCCTAACATAATTTCCAGTTATCAGTCTCCATGCGAGTTATTCTGAAAAGGGTTGTGATATATGAGGTGTGATCAAAAATATGGTGAGTAATTTTATTAGAAAGAAAATAATAATCTTACATGGAATTTGACTTAATCTCCTTCAAAGTACTGCCCTTGGCTGGCAGTGCACTTATCTCAACACTGAATCCTTGACTGGAAGCTGTAATCTCCCCCGTCCTTTCTAGTTGCAGCTATTGTCCACAATAAGTGAAGTCTTTTCTGAAGATTTGATAGAAGTAAGATTACAATAAACTTTTTAGTTTACTTATCTTTTATTGTAGAGTTGGCTCCAGTTCTTCTTGTCTAGGGGTCTGAATCTTGAAGCTGAAATTCTCACATTGATGTAAATAATTTTGAAAATTATTGTTGCAGAATTTTTGTTTTTACATTAATTTATTTTGTCACATTTTAGTATACCACATAGTCTTTTAAATTTCCACATTAACGAAGCTGAAATTACATTATACGGCCAAAATACAAAAATACATCCGATCACATCCAAGGCATGCTTACCAGTACTCACTCTGCAGTAATAACAGTATTCCAAAGGGCTTACAATTTTTCTTGATAAATGAATTTCTATTAGTTTTGATTATTATTTCATAAATGAATCCAGAAACAAACATAATAAACAGTACTAGATAGAAATTTTAAATGTGCCAAATAATTCGTACTTTCAAATGTATCTAAAAAAAAAAAAAAAAAATTAAGCGTACATTCGGAGCTAGTATTTATTGATTGCAACATCCAAAATAATAATTCCTATTCATAAATTTTAGCATAAATTTTATACACTTTTTGTGTATAAAATTATATTGAATTTTTCAGAAGAACAGCTGAAATAATATTGACCTGTCCAAAATTCGAAAAATATTACTGGCCATGCCTACTACTGTTGAGGGAAAGTAATGCTAGAGGAGGGTGTCCCATTTCAAAGCATTTCTGGAAGGCTTCTTTTGGAAGGGCTTTCAGCTGCTCTGTCATGGCCACATCAGTGTTAGGAATGGTGTCAAAATGTTTTTCTTTAAGCATGGTTTTTATTTTTGGGGAGAGCCAGAAGTTACATGGTACTTAACCTGGTGAGTAGGGCAGGTGTGGACAGACAGGAAAACTTTTTCCACCCAAAAACTCATGAATCAAAAGCAAGATGCAGCATGGCATGTTGTCATAATGAATGAGGAAGCCTTTGTACCATTTCCGTGGTCTCCCTCTTCATACATCATTTTACAAACGTGTAGTACCCCCATGTAAAATTTGGCAATTGCAGTTGTTCCCCTTGGATCAAACTCTGATCACACAATACCCTCAACATTGGAAAAAAAAGAAAGAAAGAAAAGCAGTGAGCGTGATTTTGATATTTAATTTTGCCTGACGTGTTTTTAGGGAGATGAGATGGACTAATTTTCTATTAAGAAATCAGAATTTTCATCCCATGGTCATACCAATAGACCCAAGTTCCATCTCCAGTTAAAAATTTGGACATGCAGTCTGGGTCTGAATGAAGATGATCCTTCAACTCCATGCAAACTGAAAAATGATTTTCCTGCTGTTCATCCCTCAAAAGCCTGGGAACAAATTTTGCACTCATGTAACTTGCAAACTATCAGTTAAATATCTTTGAACGGACCCATAGGAGATGCTAAGTTCTTTGGTAAGCTCTCATATAGCTACTCGCTTGTTTGAATGAACAATTTTTGCCACATTTTGTATGTTTTCTTCTGTTTTTGAAGTTGATGGATGTCCCAGGTGCTGCTCATCTTCTACTGACTCATTTCCACATTTAAACTGTTCATACCTCTTGTAAACAGTCTTCAGAGTCACGGTATTATTGTCGTGTACCAGTTTCAATATTTCATGAGTTTTTTTGGTACTTTTTTGCAACTTGAAACATAACTTAATGTTCACGCATTGTTCAAAATCAATGATGTGTGCCAGCCACAGAAAACACAACTTTGCTCTTGCATATCTGGATGCTGACTGACAAGTTGGAACATGTTTCAGCTTGTTGCTGTCTGTCTCAACAGATCTGGCTGTCGGACAAATTACATCAAATGGTTGTGGCAGCAGCTGTTGCTGCTAAAAAAATTAATTCATTGTATTTTTTGATTACACCTCATAAATGCTGAATAATTTCCAGTTTTGGCCATGGTTTTGATTTATTCTTATATCACTGTAAATAGTTCTAATTTCTTCCTCGTCTGTCATACTTTCCAAGTACGTAAGTTTGAATTCCTTCTAACAATCCTCACTGGTATCTTATAATTAATGCTCCCCCCCCCCCTCCCCCCCCCCCACTCCTCCCCAGACTGGTAATTTGGATAAAGCATCTGCATTAATATGTCCTTCCCCTTTATACATCTAATGGTGTAGTCAGTTTGTAAACTAAGAGAAAGGCAACCACCTTTCTGTATTGGACTAGCATGTGGTGCACAGAAATGCTAATAGCAAACAGTTAACACTAGCTTTTGACCTCTTGCTCTTTTCCTCCTAAGAGTACACACAGATACCCAGACTTTCACGCCAGCAGTAGTCACACTCTCAGAGCTACCACAGGCATGTACGTTTGGATGCCAGTGTGGTGGTGTGTGTGAATGTTTACTTTTGCCAGAGATTGTAGTGGCTCCTGCTATATACATTCCACAGTGCACTGGTGTAGATTGTATGAGAGTTCCACGGTTCCATGCTGCATTGTATTCATTCTATGTTTTTGATTATACAGTGTCTTGTTGACACTGAATGTTTTGCGTACTTCTGTGTAGTTAATTTATATGTGGAAATAAATCTTGTCATTTGTTAACCGCATATAATTGGTGCCACACTACGTGATCACCCATAACAGTGCTTCCGCACCTCGTCAAAACTCTATGACTGTTACTCATGTGCCAGCCATGTCAGTTTTCACTCAGCACAAAGATGAATTTCTCTCCAATGCCTACTGGGCCACCCTCAATTAATGGAGTTATCAGCAGGGTTACAATCAAACCACTGCCTTTTTGGCAACATAACCTCTTGCTTTGGTTCACACAATTACATAACCATTTCACCTTAGTATAGATGTGGCAGATGAAATGAAATATAGTTACATGAGAGATGTGTTAACAGAAGATCTTGCTGCACGAGTACAAGACATTCTTGCTACATCTCCGAAAACTGAACATTATATTGAGTAAAGAATGCACTGATTGTGTGACTGTCCCAATCTGAAGGTGAACGTCTGGAAGATTTTATGAACAGAGAAATTAGGTGATAAAACTCCGTCACAACTGCTTTGTTGCCTGCGTACTTTTACAAGGCAGTGATGATATATTACACAATATATGGTCATCCCAACTACTGGTGGATGCACAGAAGATTTTAATGGTGTGTCCCGGAGATCTGAACACATTAGCACGGACAATGGAAATATATCCAACAAGGATCGCAATGATGGCTATTGCACAAAATAGCACAACCTTAGCAACTTTGTTGTCACTACAGTATCAACTATCTGAGCTTAAAATACAAGTGACTGTGCTACAAAAAGCACACAAAAGTGAATGCACATGTGGATGACAATGAATCAAAGTCATTCACCAGCGACACATGACATATGTTGATACCACAGAAAATTGCTGGAGATGCATGGAAGTGTATACCACCGTGTAAAGCGAATAGTGATGCTGATACAGTAGCAGCTACAACCACGTCCACCGGCAACACATAATGTTTGTTCATTGTGAACCGCAGCACAAAAGGGCAGTACCCAATAGACACTGGAGCAGATACATCAATGTATCACACTACCAAGTTAACAGTCGCAGCCGCAGCAATGCTTGCCTGCATGCCACAAATGATAGAAAGACTGTGACATATGGATATGTCTCTTTACTACTCAGCCTCACACTGTCGTACCTTTTAGTGGTGGTTTACTGTGCCTGATACGACACCCCATACTAGGAGCAGACTTCCTGGCATTTTACGGTCTGGTACAGACCTGTGTCGTCAGCTATTAAGCAGTGAAATGTACTGTTACTACAACAGTCTAAGTGATTGCTGAGGACACGAAATGTACACAATTACTAAAAAATTTCCCAGAAATCACAATGCAAGCACTAATATTAGCACCTGTCAAACACCATCATATCCTCACTACTCCAGGTCTGCCAACTTATGCATGCCGTCAATGTTTGGCACCGGATAAATTACAAATTATGAAACAGGAGTTTTGTAGCATGTTAGCTCGAGGTATTTGCTTCAAGTAGCAGCTGGACAGTCCCTCTTCATGTGGTATCCAAGCAGAATAACAAATGGTGCCCCTTCAGTGATTACTGGCAATTAAATGTGAGAACAGTTCCGGACAGATATCTAGTGCCACATACAGGATACAAGGCAAGGAATACTGACTACATTGGACAATTTATACCCAACATCATAAATGTGCAAGACAAATTTAATGTACCTGCTGTATGCAACAATCAAGTTTCAGCTCTGATGAGTGACAATACTGGGCATGCACAGAGTTATTCTGTGATGTCACCAATTTTGAACCCAGGCAATCACTACAGTACACAATCTAGCATGTCCCAGAGTTCAAGGAACTACAAAGCAGGTTAAACAATGTTTCATCTGGCCCAGTATGAACATCAACAACAAAGCCATATCTGACAATGTATGGCTTGTCAAAAGAACAAAATCACAGGATATGTTAAGGCACTTCTAGGTACATTTATACTGCCTAACCAGCGATCTGACCATCTCTACAAGGATACTGTATGCCCGCTATCAACATCCAGAGGCTGCATTTTCTGCCTTACTATCATGGACAGATACTCGAGATGGCCAGAAGCATTTCCTATGATACACATCACTGCAGAGACTAGCAAAAACGTTTTGCAGAGGATAGGTTACGCATTTTGGTGTAGTGTTGAGAATAGTGACAGGTCAAGGACTTGAGTTTGTGGTGTATCTCTTTAAGGCTCTCACCGCACTGTTAGATGTCAAGCGAATAAGGATCACCGCTTATCATCCCATAGTGAATGGCATGGTGGAACGCCTGCACCAAGAATTGAAATCAGTCCTTTGATGTTACGCAACAGACAAGTGGACAGAAATTCTACCTATTCTTTTACCAGGATTGTGAACAGCTTTCAAGCCACAGTGTTAGAGTTGGTGTGTGGCCAATCGCTGTGTCTGCCGGGAGAGTTCATCTATGATACGGGAGATGAAACCATCTCAACATCAGACTTTGCTACCAAGTTGCAATCCCACATACATCAGTTTCATCTAGTACAGCCTCATGAACAAACCGGATGCAGCACATTTGTGTCTGCAGATTTAGCCATTTGTTTACATGTACCAGTATGTGATGCACAGGCCACTGCAACCCCCTGAATGAAAGTCCATATACAGTAACTAGTTGAGGCAACAACAATTTCAAGATCAACATCCATGATGTACCTACCTACCACCCTTGCACTTGACCATATCAAACTGGCATTTCAAGATTCACAGCCAACAGCAAAAGAGCTGACATTGAGAAACATGAAGGATGGAGAGGCAGCAAGTAAAGAACTGCCCACACAGCAAGCTACAGAGGACCCTCGACAAACACTGGATGCTGCCATGCAGGAAACATCAGCAGGCACTACCACCCTGCAACTAGAACACAATGATCCCAAGGGGAAGCCCCTGGCTTTCAAGAAAGACGTGACGACACAGTCTGGACGGTATGTCAAAGTTAATGGGAAGTATCGTAAATTGGCTAGTGAGAGGTGGGGGGGAATTCTACAGTACAGTGGTGTAGCCTGTATGAGAGTTCTGTGGTTCCATGCTGCATTGTGTTTATTCTTTGTTTTTGATTATATAGTTATTCCTTGTTTTGTGTCATTGACACTGAATATCGTACAAACTGCATACTTCTGTGTAATTAATTTATGTGTGGAAGTAAATCTGTTTCCTGTTTCTGTGCACCACACATCAGTCTGCTGTGAGTGAGTTGCTGCCATTTCCTTATTTTACATATTTTTCCCTCCATTAATTTAAGTTGTTGTTATAATGATGTAGTCAAATTGCTGGAGGAATAATGCTCACTCAGTAAGTATACTCTGATACTGGAAGGTAACTCAGTGCTTTATAATCTGAGTAAACTCTGGTTTTGTGACTGATAAATAATACTTAAATTTGTTGAAATCCTTGTGCATAGCTAAATGTTCCTTTTCTGTGACAATGTACATTTTTTCATGTCCTTGCAAAGTTCTGCAGGCAGAAGCCCTGGATCTACATTTGACATTCCATCAAGTATCTTTTTTTGAAATAAATGTGCTCCCACTCCTCTGTGACTGCTGTCTGCCACACAACAAAAAGGCTTTGATAAATCCAGTATGTATAAAAGTCTACTCTGCAAACCTTGTTTATTTATCTCAAAAGCCATCTGGCAACTATTATCCCAAACCCAGATAGTATTTCTATCAAATTATTTAAGTGTGCTGCCTTTTAAGCCTATGCGCTAATGAATTTTCTATAGAATCCACAGAGTCTAAAGAATGACTTCAATTACTTTTTAGTTTTTGGTGTAGGAAATTTTTCAAATACTCAATTTTTCTTTTTCAGGCAAAATTCCATCCCATCGATGATGTGTGACAGCCACAGTAAACACAACTTCGCTCTTGCATAGCTGGATGCTGACTGACAAGTCGGAACTGGAGCATTCGAATTATATTTTCTGCCAGGGTTTCAATTACCTCTTGTCATGCCCTGAAATGAGAAATATCCTGCCCCCTATCCTTCCCAACCCGCCTACAGTGGTATTCTGCCATCCACTAAACCTACACAATATAGTCATCCATCCTTACACAATCCCTACTCCCAACCCCTTACCTCATGGCTTATACCACTGTAATAGACCTAGATGTAAGACCTGTCCCATACATCCCCCCACCACCACCACCTACTCCAGTCCGGTCACAAACATCACCTATCCCATCAAAGGCAGAGCTACCTGTGAAACCAGTCATGTGATCTACAAGCTAAGTTGCAACCACTGTGTGGCATTCTATGTGGGCATGACAACCAGCAAGCTGTCTTCCCGCATGAATGGCCACTGACAAACTGTGGCCAAGAAACAAGTGGACCACCCTGTTGCTGAGCACACTGCCAAACATGACACCCGTCATTTCAATGACTGCTTCACAACCTGTGCCATATGGAACACCAGATTTTCTGTATTGTGCAGGTGGGAACTTTCCCTGCAGTATATCCTACATTCTCATAACCCTCATGTCCTCAACCTTCATTAGGTATTGTCCTCACCCATCCAGCCCCTTCCCTGTTCCCATTCCAGCACTACACAGCCCACATTCCACTATCGAACTTAGTCTTTTTACTTCTCTCCTTTTCTGCTACCCCACCTCTCCCCTGCCCTCTGTGTAACCTGCAGCACATCACTGTCCACCATCCCTATGCTACTATCTCACCCTCCCCAACGCAGCCTGCTCCTCAGCCCCACCAAGTCAGCACTCCCATCATGCACTGGTGCTGCTGCTCGCAGTGTGGCTACACTTGCCTGAGACTAGTCTTTGTGTGTGTGTGTGTGTTTTTGTTTGTTTGTTTGTTTGTTTTTGATGAAGGCGTTACTGGCCAAAAGCTTTATTTGTGACAGTCTTTTTGTTGTGCCCATCTTTGACTTAGCATCTCTGCTATATTGTGAGTGGCAACTTTCCTTTTAACAATATAATTCTATTACAGATAGATGTCAGCAACATAGGTCTATAACTGTATCAGTCCTACAGCCCTTCTTGAAAACGTGAATGACCTTCACTTTTTTCCAGTTTTTAGGTGCCATTAATTGCTCCACCAATTTACTATAAATTGCTGTTAGAAGGAGAGCAAGTTCTTTCACATAATATTTGTGAAATCTTACAAGCATCTCATCTGTTCCTGATGCCTTTCCACTATTAAACAATCTTAGTTGCTTTTCTGTTTTGTGATTACTTATCTCAATACCTGCCATTTTGACATTCGTATGATGATTGAAAGGATGGGCTATATTATAATCTTCCTTCATGAAACAGTTTTGGAAGACCAAATTCAGTATTTTGGTCTTCTCTTTGTTATCTTCAGTTTTGATATCAGTATGGTCTGTGAGTAAATGAATAGGTGATTTCAAGCCACTTACGGATTTTACATAAGACCAAAACCTCTCAGAATTTTGCCTTAGATTGGTTGAGAAAACTTTAATTTCAAAGTTATTGAATGCTTCTCCCATGGATCACTTTACACTCATTTTTGGTTCATTAAGCTTTTGTTTTCAGCTAGTTTTTGACTTCTCTTCAATCTGAGATGAAATTTTCTTCACAATGTACTCACAGTTGCACCCACATCATGCTTGATGACAATACAATTTGACCTTCTGTTCAGCTCCGTTTCATGGCTCTGCACCAGTTCTTAAAATGCAGCACATTCACCTTTGACAAATCCTGCCCTGGTATCAGTGAACTGCTTGAAACCAGTCGATCCACTCTTGACACATCGGCCCACACTGATCCTCCCCAGACAATGCAACTGTGCACACTGTGCCCATCGCCGACTTCATAGTCACAATGGACACAAACAATTTTCAACGTTTTATAGGTTACACACATTTGCGCAGGGGGAGCACTGTGTCAATTTATTGACCTGAGTGTTAAATAATTAGATAGCCTTCTCATTGTTGTAAACAACCATCTCAGTTTTCACTCCAGAATGGGTACGTCAATCACCGCTTTACCTGTTCTTACATATTACCTGCTGATTTTGATATAGTAGCCCTTCTCTGATGGCTTTTTCATGATTAGCACCCCCAAATTTGCTCTACCCAACATGACAGAAAAGCCATTGAATCAGGATGAGTCATACAATCTGGCGTCAACATATCACCCATGCCACTGATCACTCTGCAACAATATCACTTTGGCTGTGCACTATGCCTACCTGTAGGATTTTTAACTCAGTGCAGTACGTTGAGAACATGAACTTCACCTCCTTCCCAGTGTTCTGCCACTACTGATGGTGGGGTGCAAGTGGGGGGAGGGGTACTCTGCTGGAAATACGTGCAAAGTAATGTTGCCGACAAGTGATTTCTCTGGGGATCGGGGTGCTCTGTGGGAACTACATGCAAAGTAACGTTGCTTACAAGTGATTTCTCTTCACAGCATACAATCTTCGAACCCACTGTGCGGGGAAAGAGTATGGTCTGTGCTTACTTGTAACAGAGACGTGTCTTGCTAATGTGTAAATGTAGGAAAAATGAAGTGCAGTTATTCTGTCACACTGTATTGTGACACTATTACGTTGTTCCTAATACATACAGAACTAGAAATATGCGATGAAATGTGTAGGTGACTTGAGGATGTACAGGGTGCAAAATTTAGTTCATAGAGATGTGCAATCAGTGGCAGCAACAGCAGCTCCGACCCCACCCAGCTGGTTGTCATGTTGAACTGGACTTTGATGACAGGTAGGAGTATGACTAGATGTTTTCGGTGGTTGAGAGATCTGGAGAACTTTCTGGGCAGCACAAAAGTTGAATGCCTACTGCGCCAAGGTAGTTCATGACAGCATGGGCAGCTTGTGGTCTCTTGTGGTCTTGTTGAAAGATACTGCTATGGAGACCTTGAAGATAAGGTACACGTAAAAAATGTAACAGCTGCTGTTCAGATTAACTTCTGTGTGGACCAGAGATGATTGTGTTCTGTATCCAATGGCACCCTGTACCTTCACGTGAGGTGCTGGGGCTGTTTTAGGATAACAAATACATTGTGACAGTCTCATTCTCCTTGGATCCTTCACATGTGGATACATCCATTATGATCCTATACGCAGAACTGGAACTTGGCTGAAAATATTATATTGTGCCACTCCTGGGTCACTGAATTTCTGTCTGTTGTTGTGTTAAGGAAAGCTGTATCAGTGGTTGCCATGTTGACAGTCAGCAATGTTCCAGACATCTTTGCACTGTCCGTGTAGATACTTGTCATGCTGCAGATGAGTCCATTCTTGATTAAAGGCACATGACATGGCTGTATGATCTTGCACAACCAAGAAAATGATATTTCTGTACTCTAGGGCACTAATGGTGTGGGGCTGTTGAGATTCTGCATGGCATGAAGTATGGCCATCTTAAATGTACTGATTCTATAAGCACATTACAGCCATTGTGTCCCTACCGATGAGACCAGAATATCGTGGTACAATACAACTCTGTCTCAGCAGGCCACAATACTGCCAATATTGAATGCTGGTATGTGGTAGTATACATTCTTCTTACATGAAACATAACACAAACTTGCTACAAACAAACAACTTTCAAAAGTGATTTCTGAATGAGAAACCTGTGTCCATAATATTTCCTTATACACAGAAAATGTAATACATGTCATAGAAATTTGAAGTTTGTTGCATACCTTCTTCATGGTGCTCCAATTTTAATGGACATTGTAAATGTCCCTACTCTAATTACTATTGTCATAATAAGAATTTCATAACAAAATTCAACCACACTAAATTAATGAACTGCAACTGCTTCAGATAAAAAAGAAGCTTACTTGCAAATTTAAATTTTTTAGGATAAGAGATGACACATTGAGATCAAACATACTTAGCTATGTTCAGTAGTGTTATGGTGCTGATGGTCTCATCTGTTTGTTACTAAAAAGAAAAGTCTTAAGTATGTTGGCATCTAACTTGCATTATGTAATTGGGTCTCCTTTAAATAAAATTCAAACAACACTTTAAATTTCACTTTCACATTTATTGCTGCAATCTTCCATTTTAAAATGTGCTGAAGTGAAGACCTGGCTCTTAATAGAACTGGAACTGTACTGCACAGAACTTGTTTCGCAGGAGAAATGTCCTGTTTTGGTGGACACAGCCACTGAAGTATAAATGTATTCTTAACAGTGTAAACCAGTACATACATTATTGGTAATAATAGTTGCTGATAGTAATTACACAATTATTAAAATATGCAATGGTGCTCATGACAAAACATAATTACAATTTTAGTACTAAACCCTAATAAATTTACATTCCATCAAATATAAATTTGGAGCATAACTGTTTTTTTTTAACAATCAATTTTACAAAATGTTCATTTTAAATATAATTAAATTATAATTTCACTTGTCTCCAGCTGTTGAGGATTATTGTGGCAGTTTATAATATTTTATATTAATTACTTTATTTCAGTGTACTGAAGATATGCGAAGGAACTTGCCCCCCTTCTTGCAGCAGTGTACCGTAGGTCTCTAGAAGAGTATAGCATTCCAAAGGATTGGAAAAGGGCACAGGTCATCCCCATTTTCAAGAAGTGACGTCGAACAGATGTGCAGAACTATAGACCTATATCTCTAACGTCGATCAGTTGTAGAATTTTGGAACACGTATTATGTTCGAGTATAATGACTTTTCTGGAGACTAGAAGTCTACTCTGTAGGAAACAGCATGGCTTTCGAAAAAGACGGTCGTGTGAAACCCAGCTCGCGCTATTCGTCCACGAGACTCAGAGGGCCATAGACACGAGTTCACAGCTAGATGCCGTGTTTCTTGACTTCCGCAAGGCATTCAATACAGTTCCCCATAGTCGTTTAATGAACAAAGTAAGAGCATTTGGATTATCAGACCAATTGATAACAGAATGCAGCATGTCATTCTGAATGGAGAGAAGTCTTCCGAAGTAAGAGTGATTTCAGGTGTGTCGCAGGGGAGTGTCGTAGGACAGTTGCTTTCACAACATACATAAATGACCTTGTGGATGACATCGGAAGTTCACTGAGGCTTTTTGCAGATGATGCTGTGGTATATCGAGAGGTTGTAACATTGGAAAATTGTATTGAAATGCAGGAGGATCTGCAGCGAATTGACGCATGGTGCAGGGAATGGCAATTGAATCTCAATCTAGACAAGTGTAATGTGCTGCGAATACATAGAAAGATAGATCCCTTATCATTTAGCTAGAAAATAGCAGGTCAGTAACTGGAAGCAGTTAATTCCATAAATTATCTGGGAGTACGCATTAGGAATGATTTAAAATGGAATTATCATATAAAGTTGATCGTTGGTAAAGCAGATGCCAGACTGAGATTCATTGGAAGAATCCTAAGGAAATGCAATCCGAAAACAAAGGAAGTAGGTTACAGTACGCTTGTTCACCCGCTGCTTGAATACTTCTCAGCAGTGTGGGATCCGTACCAGATAGGGTTGATAGAAGAGATAAAGAAGATCCAATGGAGAGCAGCACGCTTCATTACAGGATCATTTAATAATCGCGAAAGTGTTACGGAGATGATAGATAAACTCCAGTGGAAGACTCTGCAGGAGAGACGCTCAGTAGCTCGGTACGGGCTTTTGTTGCAGTTTCGAGAACATACCTTCACCAAAGAGTCAAGCAGTATATTGCTCCCTCCTACATATAATCTCGTGAAGAGACCATGAGGATAAAATCAGAGAGATTAGAGCCCACACAGAGGCATACCGACAATCCTTCTTTCCACTAACAATACGAGACTGGAATAGAAGCGAGAACCGATAGAGGTACTCAAGGTACCCTCCGCCACACACCGTCAGGTGGCTTGCGGAGTATGGATGTAGATGTAGATGTAGAATATGCCACATGTTAACATTACTAACAATTGTAAACACCATTTCATAAAGTTTGGTCAGAGATTAAGTTCAAGTAATTTCTATATATAGTTCTAAATATCATTAAGAATAATTAGTGCAAGTTGAAATTTAAAAATATGGCATATCCACATACATGCATGGTAATGGTCTATGTTGCTTACCACTACCTAGTCACCCAAGTATGGCAGGATGACCATTGGAATGTCACATATGGGTGCCAGCATGGCACAGAAGATAAACAGTTTTTATTGGCAGCTCATGGTATACAGCAAAGGTGGCCAGTACCTGTAGCCAAGAACTGCTGAGGTGATGGAAGGCAACATCTGCAATGCTGGCAGCAGCCAGCAAGGGCAGTCTTGCTGAGGTATACTGCATCAGCAAGCCTTATCATGGAGAAGCCTTGCTAGCAGTGAGTGCTGTCGGTAACCCTGGAGACCACAATCCAGGCTCAGCATGCCTTGTGCTGTAACTAGGGTCTCTGTAGAAGACAGAGCTCTAATGTGCTCTGAAACAGAATGGACCCAATTTGATGTCGAAGAGCATCAGGCAGCTGGTGCTAGCAGTATTGGCTGACAAGGTAGCGGGCTGACTCTGAGGCTGCCTTATTGGTGAGATTGGAGCCAGATTCAGGACTGAAAGTGAAGCACAGCATGGTGCCAACAATAGTCACGTCAGAAGATGAATCTGATGTCAGTAGAGGACAGATTTAACACTGAATGATCAGGTGATGAGAAACATGTCCCTAGTGCAAGTGATCTTCAGGTGGGCAGAAAACCCAGATATACTCATACAGTTGCTGATGTTGCGACAAAAAGGCTTACTTGTTACGAATTCCTGAAAAGTGCTGCCCCAGTCACTGGTGTGAAGGTCTGTTTGCCACTGAAAATTTGTTGTTGACTGTCCACTTGTCCACCTGTCATCGTCCTCTTGAGCTGATGCAGCTTAAAGAGTTGAAAACAAATTAGAATAGAATCCTAATTTGGTTTTACAAAGACTACTCTATGGCATTGGCCCCTTGTGTAGCCTGCCTTTATCATGAATCTCTCGCCCAAAGCAAACTACCAAGTGAGTGGAAAAAGTGCAGATGACACCCATATAAAAGAAGTGCAAAAGAACTGACCTGCAAAAATTACGGACCAATACACCTAACATCAGTTTGCTGCAATAATCTTTGAACATATTCTCAGTTCGAATGCAATGTATTTTCTTGAGACCGAGAAGTTTATGTTCATGAATTAGCGTGCTTTTAGAAAACATAGCTTATGCAAAACTCAGTATACTCTTCTCATATGATATACAGCAAACGGTGGATAAAGGGAAACAGGCAGATTCCGTATGTCCAGATTTCTGGGAAGCATTTGACACAATGCCTCATTGCAGGCTATTAATGAAGGTACGAGCATATGGAATTGGTTCACAGGTATGTGAGTGGGTCAAAGACTTCTTAAATTATAGAGCCCAGTATGTTGTCCTCAATAGCAAGTGTTCATCAGATACAAGGGTATTGTCAGCAGTGCCCCAGGAAGTGTTGAAAAGGCTGCTGTCTCTATGTACATAAATGATTTGATGGATAGGGAGGGCAGCAATCTCCGGGTGTTTGCTGATAACACTGTGGTGTATATGGTAAGTTGTCAAAGCTGAGTGACTGTAGGAGTATAGAAGATGACTTTGACAAAATTTCTAGTTGGTGTTGTAAATAAAATATGGCTCTAAATGTAGGAAAATATTAATTAATGTGGATGAGTAGGAAAAACAAACACAGAATATTTAGATACAACATTAGTAGTGTCCTGCTTGATACAGTTATGTCGTTTAAATACCTGAACATAATGTTGCAAAGCAGTATGAAATGTAATGAGCCTGTGAGGATTGTGTGAATGGTTGACTTTGGTTTATTGGGAGAGTTTTAGGAAAGTTTGGTTCATCATGCAATCTTACCCTACCACACATCACCATTAAATTTTTGGTCTCTTCATAAAAATTGATTTGTTTCAAAAGCATTGAGAGGTATAAGATGTACAAATAACTTTTTTACTTATTTTCATTTTCTCATTGTTGGCTGCAGTTCATAAAGTCTAGGGGTAGATTATTCAGGCTGAAATTTTTTTTAGCTTTGTGGGTTCCAGATGACTAGATAAATTTTAAGAAAGCCTGTTGATGATTTCTGATTGCACCTGTTTTTTATTCTGTCACATTTTTCCATATCACACTGACTTCACAATCTCCACTTCCATAAAACAGAAATTTACAGTGTTATTGCCAAACATAAAAAACATTTCCAGTTCCATCAGAGGCATGCCAATGACTAATACACTCTGTGGTACTAACAATGTTCTAAAGAGTTTACAAGACAAAAGAGTTTACAAACTTTCTTGAGAAAAGAAGAATCTTCACCAAGTTATATCATTATTTTGTAAATGAATCCAGAAATAAATTTAATAAATATCATGAGATTGTACAATTAATAATAGGGATTTTAAGTATGCCAGATATTTTGTAATTTCAAATATTCCTAAAAGCAGAGTGATTTTAACTGTATGTACAGATTTAGTACATATCAATTGTAACAAATTAATTTCTTTTTATACATTTTAGCCTGAAATATAATGCATTGCATACAAATCATATGAAATTCTTTTGGTGAAACAGCTGAGTTAATTTTAACCTGTACAAGATTCGAAAATATTCCTGGTATCGACTATTTCTATAAAGAAAGGTAGTGTTAGAGGAGGGTGTCCCAATACCATATCCCCCTCACAAAATTTGGAAACAGTGTGTTTACAGTATTTTATGACAGACTATAAGGTTTGCCAAACAGTGTACAAAATGATGCGAAAATATAGATTACAGATGTGTAGAAGTATCTGATACATGACATATTACAAAAAACATAAGAAAAATACCTATTATACAAGACATAATCTGTACATATATCAGGATATGGTATTCAGATTTTTAGGTCTGTGGAACATACTGTCACAAGACAAATAATACAAAGTCAAAACTACAATATTACACCACTAAACTATAGAAATAAATACAGAGAGAAGGTACATTACTAGAATTACAAATTGTAAGTTTACATCCATGCAATCAAACCTCCAAAATCTTCAAAAGAGAAGAGAAAAATTTCAGAGCCTAAGTGTACGACAAGAGAGCAGATTCGAGAAACCAACAACGTTGGGTACAGACCAGCAAAAGATACTCAGTCATGAGTATGAAACAATCAGCCATATAAACCATAATATTTAAGGATACGTTGATTCATTAGAAGACAAAATAATGAAAAAATATTAGAGCCTAAGTTTACGATGTGAGGACCGACCCATGAATCCAGACAACACCTACCCAAAACGGAGTTAAGGAGGAATCTGCCCACAGCTGAAGTTCCAATCAGATACAATATTACAGTACTCGGGATAAATACAGGTAAACAGAGTCATAACTTTGAATGATGATACAATCCAGTAACTCAAGGACCAAAATCAGTGTATGAAAGCAGACATGTCTACATCTTGTTATATTGTCTACACTAGTAAATGTCTTCCACATTATTTGCTAACTGTCCATACAAACTAAGCTACATACATAAAAGCCTAGAAGATTCATTTATAATTGATAAAAAACTAAAAACACATTCTGGTATAAAGTTAAATAATGTATTGGGAAGTCAATCCCCTTACTTGAAAAAACACGTGTTTATGTGGAATAACAGTCTTAAGTGGTCCTGGCAGTATCGGTCACAACAGTGATGTAGTTGACAGATGCTTGAGTGTATTACCCAGCACCTATGATCTCTTGTGAGTTGACTGGTCCAGCAGGGTACAGATATACAGCAGTGTGGGGAGTGAATCTGCCCTCATCTTTCAGTTTCCTCCCTAGAGTTCTCATCTCATGCTCCAACGTATAAATAACTTCCTGTCTAGTATTCACATCAAATCCTGAAACATTGTTTTGTGTACTAAATATGCTGTTCAATATCTTCTTCACAGCACACAAGATATGCTCTCCCTATTCATTTTTTGAAGTCAATTATATGGGATTTAAGTTGGGTGTGATTAAAAAGTGTTCACATATGAAACATTAATAAACAGAGTTAAATGCAATGAGAAAAAAAATGAACTAACAAGATGATACATACAAATATACTATGATACTATCCCTAATTTTTGCAGTACAAATTATGAATATTGTCCCATTTCAAAATTGTAAAAGGATCTACTCTTTTAGTCTCATGGTATATCATCATCATCATCATCATCATTTATTGCCTTATCGGGCCTTTAAGGCCTACAGCAAGAAGAACAAAAGGAAAAGTAAAGACAAAAAGACTTACAAAAGTACTCTATACAGTAGTAAAAGTTACATATGTACATTACAGCTTAAAGAAAAACGAAAAAATAAACAGGGCATTCAATCAAAGGTTTAAAAGGCAAGAGGGATACATTACAGAAGCAAAAAAACAAAAAAAAAACACACACGCAGTGTCTGTCAATTACACGAGAGGAGGGAGCTGTTGCAGATGGCAGTCCATCTCATCCGGTCGTTGGCGTCCTCCTCCACGGCTGCTGGTTCCACTTCTTTCAGGATCGTTGTTATCCTATCCTTCCATCGAGTTCTTGGGCGTCCTCTAGGGCGTTTTCCTGTGGGTTGAGAGTGGAGGACTCTGTTTGGAAGGGATCCGTCTGCCCGTAGGATGTGGCCAAACCATTGGAGTCTCTTCTGCGCCAATATTCGTCCAATGTGTGGCTTTCCATACCGCTGGTATAAATCTTCTTTTTTTCTTCGTTCCCATTTACCTTCCATGGCATTGTAGATGGGTCCATATATCTTCCGAAGTACCTTCCTTTCAAATGCACATATTGCTTCTTCTGCTGTTGCTGATGTTGCCCAAGTTTCACAGCCGTATAAAAGTACTGGTCTCACCAGTGTCGTGTATAGGTGGATCTTGTTCTTCTGCGATATCAGCCGAGATCTGAAAAGATTGTTCAGGCTAAAGAACATGCGATTAGCATTTGTTATACGTTGCTGTACTTCTTTCGTTACTTCACTTCTATTTGTTAGTATGGAGCCCAGGTACTTGAACTCTTCAACTCGTTCGAAGGTATGCCTGTCGACATCAATGGAAGGAGGGAGATCTCGGCGGCGTGATACAACAAGATATTTAGTTTTTTCCTCGTTCACCACCAGCCCAATTTTCTCTGCATTGTGGAGGAATCGGGAAGTATCCCTGCGTACTTGCTCTAGAGTGTCGCCAAGGATCACAACATCATCAGCAAATGCCAAGATTGTGTCTGCTCCCACCATCTCCATCTCTCTGGTTCGACAAGTGTCACGGCTTACTTTTTCCAGGGCCAAATTGAATAATATTGGCGCCAATGGATCTCCTTGTCTCAATCCATTTTGTATACTGAATGATGGTGATAGTTGATTACCAAACCGCACTTGGGCCGTAGACTGAGAGTAGCTAGCAGCAATTAAGCGGATGTATTTTGATGGGATGCCAAGTTCCTCTAACGTTTCCCATAACGTGGCGCGGTCAATGCTGTCATAAGCTTGTCTCATGGTATATATGTATCAAATTCTAAAGCACAAATCTATTACAGAGAATAAATATAGAGTATCATAGATTTTAACTCAGTCAATAGATAAGACAGACCTTACATCAATTTACATACTAAATTCCAGACAAACAAAGCAATATGAATCTACAAAAGATTTAAACTCAATGGATAAGATAGAACTTCAAAAATTACATGATGTTAAAAACTAAATTGGTGACAAACAAAACACAATTACATAGTCTTATAAATCTACAGACATCGTTTTTCTTCTAGACTTGGGATTATTAAGCATCCATGTTTATATGTCTTGTTCTCTATACAAATTTGCTTTGCTTACCTGTAGCTCCTCTTCTCTTTACTACTTCAATGGACGTTTCCACAAAATTCTTACTATACTTGACCTTGTCTCTAAATTGTTCAGATATATCACAAATTGGGTTACCTGTATCAATCAAACAGTTCCCTTCCCACTGATCAATCTTAATCTTAATGTAAGGACATCCAAAATCTGAATCATTATCTCTGTTATTAGACACTTCATGTAGAAGATCACTTTCTATTTCATCAAATGCTACATCTACATTGTTTTTATAGGGTTTTTATCAACTTTACTGGTATGATAGCATTACTTTGGTTACTTAAATTGTCAGGTAAGGGTTGAACAGAATGAGTGGATTACATAGCACAACTAACATCATTTATTACAGAAGGAACACAAAATATATTACTGTCAAAATTACACTTCTTGCTTAGATCTTCTTTCACTTCATTCCACCAATTTGGATACACATTTTGACAAACCACAGCTAACTTATTTCAGAATGCACATTTATCTATGTTATCATCAATCTGGTCCCAAACAAACTTCAAAAAGCTTTCAGTTATTTCACAACTCTCATTCACATTTACATCAGAAATACCACCTAGTTGAGATCAAATACAGTCATAACCTGATTTAGATACATCAGTAACACTGTTTTCTGTCCAAGAGAAGAAATCATAAGTACACAGTACATCAAAATTCTCAATACTCTCACATTCTGGTTTGTGATTAGTATCTAATTCAGTATAATTAAACATAGTATACCAAAACTTTTGATCGAAACGTAGATGAGAAATCGGATGTTCCTTCTGTTCAACTTCAGATACCTGTGTCACATTATTAACACTGTTATTTTTGTCTAATTGCAAGTGTAAATTGGGAGTCCTGTCCTTGTTGTGTTTCCTTGCCATAAAACTGTGGACCTTCATTGAGGTGGACTGCCATTGCCCGAGTAGTTACTTCTATGATTGTTTCTCCTATTAAATTGCCCATGGTTATCCCAATTTTTCCTATCCTGGTGATATTCAAAATTTCTGTCTCTATTATCATTTTGGCCCTGATAGAAATTACCATTATCTCTGTTTCTGTAGCTATTACCATTGTGATCTGTATCATTTTGATTGTTATGGTACATACTTCTTTCTGCTGCCCTATCCAGCCTGCCAACATATCGTAAAAATTGTTCAAGACAATCGTCAGGTCCATGTACTAAATCCCACTGCAATCTCTCCAGTAATCTCCTTTTGAGTGCATCAGTCAATGTCATTTCATCAAATGGATTGTCAAGGTGTGTTAATTTCTTAACTTGATTCTTACAGTACTGTCCCTATTCCTATAATTAGGATCATTCAGAAATTCGCTTTTAATTTTCCCTTGTTCAACTACTGACCAAAATTTATCTAAAAAACTTTTTTCGAAATTTTGATATATTTCCCATTGACTTTAACTTAGATTTGCCCAGGACAGAGCTTCGTCTTTAAGACATCTTTTAACAAATTTAATTTTTTGGTCGTATTTCATGCCTGACACAAAACTATCTCTACAGCAGTGTAGAAAATCCACTGGATATAAATTGTCTGATGGAAAAATTTTGATAGGAATGTTGGACTACGCAGTACCATCCTTTGAATACCGTTTTTTGTGAACACAGTTTTCCTGAACTGCTGAAATTTTTTGACCTAAAACATTTTGATTAGTTTGCATACTGTTTTTGACATATAAAATTTTTTGACCTAGACTAGTAAAGTTTTGTACCATTTTTTCCACTGCGGCCTTCTGTTCAGCTCTGACGTCATTAACATTCTTTGTCTGTCATGCAGATTCACCTACTAGCTCATTTTCCAAAACAATAAATTTACTGTCTTAGACATCAAATTTTTTGTTCACACTTTTTGTCCTCTGCTCTAACTTTGCCAAAATAAACTGCAAAATATCAGTTTTAACTGTTTCTTTGCTGACTACACTTTCACTTGGTTCAAACATGTCCTGGCTGGGTCCTACAGCTTTCACTTCATCACTACTACCCTTGTCTCTATTCATTTTCCTAGCAATCACATGAGGCTGAAAAAAAAAAAAAAAAAAAAAAAAAAAAAAAAAAAAAAAAAAAAAAAAAAAAAATTAATTTTGCAAATAGTCTGAAATAGTCTGTACTTTAGATATGTGTGTGTGTGTGTGTGTGTGTGTGTGTGTGCGAGTGTATACCCTTCCTTTTTTCCCCCTAAGGTAAGTCTTTCCGCTCCCGGGATTGGAATGACTCCTTACCCTCTCCCTTAAAACCCACTTCCTTTCGTCTTTCCCTCTCCTTCCCTCTTTCCTGATGAGGTAACAGTTTGTTGCGAAAGCTTGAATTTTGTGTGTATGTATGTGTCTGTTTGTGTTTCTATCAACCTGCCAGCGCTTTCGTATGGTAAGTCACATCACCTTTGTTTTTAAATATATAGTCTGTACTTATATTTTCTTTTTGACATCCCTCGTTGTTGTTGTAAAGTCCTCTTTCAATTGATCTGGTCCTTCATTGTTGGTAGTATTTCTTCACTGTTGATATGACTTTGTTGGGCAGCCCTCAGGTCTTCTTTCTTCATGTGATTGGGGTTTTATTTATATATAAACTGCAAATGACACAAATCACTGTCCTTTCTTCTTCTGCAACAGACAAAACTTCGTTATGAGTCAACTGATCCTGGATGATGCCCACAATTGCCATCTTACCCTCCCACACATCACCAGTAGTTTTTCAGTCTCTTCGAAATAATTGCTTTGTTTCAAACACTTTGAGATGAGTAAGATGTACAAATAACTTTTTTACTTATCATCATTTTATCATTGTTGGCTGCAGTTCATCACGTCTAAGGGTAGATTCTTTAGGCTGAAATTTTTTTTTAACTTGGTGGGTTCCAGATGACTACATAAATTTTAAGTAATCCTGTTGCATGATTTATGATTGCACCTGTTTTCTTATTATATCACATTCTACTATATCACACAGACTTTTGAATCTTCACTTCCATAAAATAGAAATTTGCAGTGTTATTGCCAAACATAAAAACATGTCTGATTCCATCAGAGGCATGCCCACTACTACTACATTATGTGGTACTAACAATATTCCAAAGAGTTTACAAACTTTCTTGAGGAGAGAAGAATCTTCACCAAGTTATATCATTATTCTGTAAATGTGTCCAAATATAAATTTAATAAATATTGTGAGATTGTGCAATTAATAATAGGAATTTTAAGTTTGCCAAATACTTTGTAATTTCAAATATTCCTAAAAACAGAGTAATTTTAACTGTACACAAATTAATTTCTTTTTATACATTTTAGCATGAAATATAATGCATTGTATACAAATCATATGAAATTCTTTTGGTGAAGTGGCTGAGATAATTTTAACGTATACAGTATGTTATAACCTGTAATCACCAATAATTGCGTGGATATTCAAACACACTCACTTAGAAACAATAGCTCGTTACATGATAACAACTCAGTATCTCTTATTCGACTGCCGTGCCGTGACATGCGGCCGGCGCCGTTCGTAGCTAGGTGGCGCTCCCACGCTCAGGTGAGTTGCGGAGTGCCTCTATCGCCGTTTGCGCGTACTGTCGTGGCGGCACTGTTAAATATCGTGGCACTGTCACAACACTTTTCCCCCCTTGAAAAAAAGAAACACTCACTTCCTTGGAGACGTGGACAGTGCAGAGATATCCATGGCCTCTTGTGAGGCCCCGAGAAGATCCCGCGGAGAGACACGAGAGTATGGTCGAAAATGTCCAGGACGGAACTCGTGCATGGAACGTACCTCCTGGACGAGATGATGGGTGAAAACTCCGGAGCAGCATCCATAGGTGTCGTGGACCTGGGGGTGTGCTCCAGCGAGATGGGCCCCAGAGAAGGTAGCGTCGTGACTGGGGCCGGTTCTGGCGTACTCGGAAACGGTAGCAACGTCGGCTGCATCAACACGTACGGTATATTGGCAGCAGCCACAGGACTGGCTTCTTGGGCTGGTGGAGGCGAAGGAAGGGGCGGTGGCACCGGCATGACCACCACTCGTGGGCGCATCTGGTCATAATGGCGAACAACCATGCCGTCGTCCGTACGTATTTCATAAAGCCAGCGGCCGCGAAGAGCATTGACCACCCCTGGAATCCATTTAGGGCGAGATCCATACCCTCGTGCCCACACGTTGGCGCCCACCGAGTATTTTCCCGCACTAGAGGACACAGCACAAGGCCTGACAGGGTGCAGGGTGCAGTAGAGTGCGCGGTTGGCGGCCATGCAAGAGTTCAGCAGGGCTGCAATCACCCAGAGGCGTGAAGCGATAAGAACTCAGCAATTGCAGCAGAGCGTCATCTGTGGTAAAATCACTAAGGAATTTTTTCATCTGGCTTTTGAAAGTGCGGACAAGGCGGTCAACCTCCCCATTCAATTGCGGATGGAAGGGCGATGCTGTAACATGATGAATCCCTTGTCCAGTACAAAAATCACAGAAGGCCTGCGAAGAGAACTGAGGGCCATTGTCCATGACGATCGTGGATGGAAGACCTTCTAGCGCAAAGATTTTGGACAAAGCCAGTGTCGTCGCCGCAGTGGTGGGCGACGGACATCGAACAACAAACAGAAACTTCGAGATGGCGTCAATCAACAGTAGCCAATAAGTGCCGAGGAAGGGGCCGGCAAAGTCAGTGTGCACCCGTTCCCACGGCTGCGCCGGATCAGGCCATGGAGAGGGCATTGTACGGGGTGCAGCCAGTTGTTGAGCACACTGACCACACGCAGCGACCATGTGGGCGATGTCCGAATCAATACCGGGTCAATAAACGTGCCTGCGGGCCAGGGACTTAGTCCGAGAAATCCCCCAATGGCCTTCATGCAATAGTTTGAGAACATCTTTGTGAAGAGAGGCTGGCACCATGACCCGTGGAGGTGCGCCATCTGCGGCCAGAAGAACAACACCCTCACAAACAGACAGACGAAGGCGCAAGGCATGGTAGTTGCGAAATGAATCCGAAGCCCGGCCAACCCCATTGAACAAAACCGATCACCTGACGCAGGACCGGGTCTCGCGCAGTAGCCGACGCGACCTGCGAACCTGTAAGTGGAAAACCCTCGACCGCACGACGTTCTTCCTCATCAATGTGAAAGCAGAGTAGTTCATCTCGATCGAAAACCGGGTCGGGGCCCATCGGCAAACGCGACAAAGCGTCAGCGTTGGCGTGCTGGGCCATGGGGTGATAGTGGATCTCATAGTGAAAACGAGACAAGTATAAGGCCCAACGTTGCAGGCGGTGAGCTGCCTTATCCGGAAGCGACACCGAGGGGCTGAACAGAGAGACCAGCGGCTTGTGGTCGGTGATGAGGTGAAACTTAGAACCATACAAAAAAACGCTGAACTTTTTTAGAGAATAAATGATAGCGAGCGCCTCCTTTTCCGTTTGAGAGTGACGCCGTTGGGCATCATTGAGGGTCTTGGAAGCGTAGGCGATGGGTCGTTCCCACCCATCCTCATACCGATGGGCGAGAACAGCCCCTAGGCCATACTGTGATGTGTCAGTCGCCAGAACCAAGTGCTGACCCGGACGGAATGTGGCAAGACAAGGCACCAACTGCAAATGAGCCTTCAGGCGGACAAAACCCTGCTCACACTCGTCGGACCAACAGAAAGGGATGTTTTTGCGTAACAGCTGATGCAGAGGATGAGCTACCGCCGCCGTGGATGGAATGAATTTGTGATAATAAGCAATCTTGCCTCGAAACACCTGAAGTTCTTTGACCGTAGACGGCCGGGGTAGAGCATTAATGGCTGCAACGTGCTGACGTAGAGGACGTATACCCTCACGGGACAAGTGGAAACCAAGATACACAATGGAGGGTTGGAAGAACTGTGACTTGTCCAGATTGCACCTCAACCCAGCCGAATGGAAAACCCGAAACAGTGAACGCAAATTGCGAAAGTGCTCCTCAGTGGAGGCCCCCGTGACTGCAATGTCATCCAGATAGTTTATGCAGCCGGGAACGGAAGCCGTGAGCTGTTCCAAAATCCGCTGAAAAATGGCCGGTGCGCTAGCAACGCCAAATGGTAACCGCTGGTACTGATACAACCCACAAGGAGTGTTGATGACGAGAAATTCCTTGGAAGAAGCATCCAACGGCAACTGATGGTACGCCTCCGATAAGTCAAGTTTGGAAAAGAACTGGCCCCCAGCGAGCTTGGTAAATAACTCCTCAGGACGGGGAAGAGGATAAGTGTCAATGAGGCTCTGAGCGTTGACAGTGGCTTTAAAATCACCACACAATCGCAGACTCCCGTTTGGTTTAGAAACCACCACAATTGGCGATGCCCATTTGCTGGAGGTAACAGGAAGGAGAATCCCTGAAGCTGTTAACCTGTCTATCTCAGCCTTGACAGGTGCACGCAACGCCACCGGAATAGGGTGTGCCCGGAAAAACTTAGGGCGAGCTGTAGGTTTAAGAGTAATGTGGGCTTCAAAATCCTTGGCACGACCCAGACCAGCAGAGAACACGGACGAAAATTCAGAACACAATCCATCCAGCTGTTGATACGGAATATCCTCCGATATGAGGTGCACATCATCATCAATGGAGAACCCGAACAACTGGAAAGCATCATAACTGAACAGGTTTTCAGTGCCCGCATGATCCACCACATAAAATGTGAGGGGCCTAACAACAGACTTGTAGGCAGTGGAAGCATCAAACTGGCCAATGATAGGAATTTTCTGTTTATTATAAGTTTTTAGATTTCGGGTAACTGGAGACAAGGGAGGGGAGCCCAACTCCAAATACGTGCGAGAATTAATGAGAGTTACTGCAGAGCCAGTGTCCACTTGCATGTGAATGTCTTTATCCAGAACATGAACAGTAACAAACAACTTATTTGTTTGAGAAAGCACACAGTTAACATCCATGTCCGATGCCTCGTCCTCGTCGACAGGAACTTTAGGGGACTGACACACAGAAGCAATGTGGCGTTTTTTCCTACAGGAATTACACGTGGCCCAACGTTTTGGACACGTGGCCCTGTCATGCTGTACGAAACAACGTGGACAAGAAGGAAGTGCGGAACGAACCTGCTTCTGTGGTTGCTGTTTTTGCTGCAAGCGTTGCAGCCCAACGCGACGTTGTTTACGCGAGTGAACCGCCGACACATCTTTGTTCTCTTGTGAAACAGGCAAATTGTCCATGTCGAAAGTTGACTGTACATCGTCTACATCACACCACGCGTCTATTTGCGCACCAGCAGCATGAGACACTTCAAAGGATTGAGCAATGCTTAGAACTTCCGACAACGACGGGTTTGGCAGTTGTAGGGCACATTGCCGAACTTCTTTATCAGGAGCAAGCCATAGAATAGCATCCCTAACCATTGAATCAGCATAAGACTCATGATGAGTGTCCGTGACAAACTGACATTTCCTACTCAGACCGTGTAGTTCCGCCGCCCAAGCCCGGTAAGAGTGATGGGGCTGTTTACGACACCGGTAGAACACCACGTGGGTGGCAACGACGTGGGTGTTTTTTTGGTAATAGTTAGACAATAAGTCACACATTTCTTGGAAGGACAGAGAGGCAGGTTCCCGCAGAGGGGCTAACTGAGATAGCAGCTGATAGATCCGTGGGGAAATCCAAGATAGAAATAACGACTTACATATAGGAGCGTCGACAACGCCGAAAGCCAAGAAGTGTTGCTGCAAACGCTTCTCATAATCCTCCCAGTCTTCAGCGGCCTCGTCGTAGGGAGGGAATGGAGGCGGAGAAGAGGAAGACAGACGATGAGTAAGTGACGTCGACAACACCTGAATAGCAGCCGTCAGCTGTGTTTGTTGTTCAATGAGCGCTTGCATAAGCTGTTCCATGTCTGCCCCGTCACGAACACACAAATCCACATCGCAGTGAAAATATCCGACCTCGTCGCCAAAAAGTGTTATAACCTGTAATCACCAATAATTGCGTGGATATTCAAACACACTCACTTAGAAACAATAGCTCGTTACATGATAACAACTCAGTATCTCTTATTCGACTGCCGTGCCGTGACATGCGGCCGGCGCCATTCGTAGCTAGGTGGCGCTCCCGCGCTCAGCCGAGTTGCGGATTGCCTCTATCACCGTTTGCGCGTACTGTCGTGGCGGCACTGTTAAATGTCATGGCACTGTCACAACACAGTATTCGAAAATATTCCTAGTATCGACTATTTTATAAAGAAAGTAGTGTTAGAGGAGGGTGTCCAATTACAATTGGTAAAAGAGATTGCAACCTATTTTTGAGTACTGCTTGAATGTTTGGGATCCACACCAGGACAGTTTAAAGGAACACTTCAAAACAATTCGGAGGTGGGCTGCTAGATTTGTTACTGGCAGGCTCACATAACATGCAAGCGTTAATGGAGATGCTTTGGGAACTCAAATGGGAATCCCTGGAGGGTTGATGACATTGTTTTTGAGGATCACTATTGAGAAAATTTAGAGAACTGCCGGTTGAAGCTGACTGCAGAATCATTCTACTGTGTCCAACATACACAGCGAAGATAAGATACAAGAAATTAGAGCTCATCTGGAGGTGTATAGACAGTCTTTTTCCCTTGCACTATTTGTGAGTGGAGCAGGAAAGGAAACATCTAGTAGTGGTACAGGGTAGCCTCCACCTCACTCCATACAGTGGCTTGTGGAGCATCTATGCAGATGTAGATGAATCACCATAATGCAGTCTCATTTGTAGTACCATACTGAGTACTACACAACCCCAATGGTAAGTCAGCAGCATAACCAATTATATTTCTTAACCTACTGCATAGCACAGAAAAAGCATTAAATAAGCTGTAAACATCATTGAAATAAAAGCATCAAATAATCACTAGTAGCACCATTAAGCATCAATGTTCATAATTCAATATAAGTCTTAGCATAAACCAAAATAATTATGTCAGTACTATTAATAAATAAAAGATGGATAATAATAGTAGTAAGAGTTAGCTTTATAGCCTGACAGGACAGAAGAAGAAAGCTGCACCACATAAAACAAAAACAGAAGCAGTGCTACAACAGTATGAGGCACTATGCCCACCAAGCACACAACATACAAAGTGTGTACTCCTGCATTCAACATCAGCTTGTTCTAATAATTAAATCTCATCACTTTGCGCTCATGAGCAAAGTATAGTCTTATCCTTCCATAAACTGCAAATTTTCAGTTAGTAAACTTAGTCTGTTGTAATGTAAAACAACCTTAGATAATACCTAATAGCTGTTTGTCAGTCAGCTCAGTCAGTGCTAAAGGAATAAGTCAATTAAAATAACTGCACTTTTTTGATGTAGTCCAGTGCACAGTATAACTTTATAGAAAATGCATTTGAGCCACTCTCCACTCTCAAAGACTTTCTTGACACTATCCCTTTCTAGCTTCAAAACTTTCGGTATCAGTTTCATACAGTATAATTGCAAATGGCCAGAGATAGTTGTGAGCAACATCTTTACTTGTGCATCACCATTAATTATTATTTTGAGTTTGCTGTCTTAATTACTATAAAAAATGTTTTAGCACATGACTCCCCAAGTACTTCCACTCTGAACTTGTCGTAAAATCTCTTCAAGAACACCTTCATATTCACTTAAAAACTTTTAAGATGCTTTTATTTCTGAGAATATTATGTATTCTATGCCATGTACAAACTTTGTAATTGATTGCCTCATATATGTGGTTCTTACATAAACTGATTGATAAAAAGCTCAGTCAGTACTGAAAATACACCATTGTATATAACATTTTCATCACTATTTTAGACTGCTCCAAACAATGGATATAGCAAATTAGTGTGTGATGTTTGCCATGTTCTTCTTCCCTGTGGCCATCGGCTAGATGAAGACTAAGTGCAGTAAGGCCAGCAGCTCCTATATGGATGGAGATCACCTTTGGCTACCACTTAGTTGCAGCACCACTTCATGAAACAAAAAACAAACAAATATACACATTTTGCAGTTTCAAAACTAGAACATTGCTTAAAGAACAATTTCATGTTATACTTAAATTACTAGGCAAGTACTAGTACTTACCATATGTCATTGCTACAATCAGTCCGCAGCTTGTGATCTTGCAGTAGCGTTCTCGTTTCCCACACATCGGGTCCTGGGTTCGATTCCTGGTGGGGTCAGGGATTTTCTCTGCCTCGAGGTGACTGGATGTTGTGTGTCCATCATCATTTCACCATCATTGACTCGCAAGTCGATGAAGTGGCGTCAACTAAAAAGGACTTGCAATACGGCGGCTGAACTCCACTGCATGGGGCCTCCCGGCCAACAATGTCATACAATCATTTCATTTCATTCGCTGCAGTCAGACCCATAATGACATAGCAAATAATATCAGCAATATGTCCTAGCAAATACTCATCACAACTTTTAGTTTCTTGTCATACATCTGCTTCCTGATTACTTCTTGTTTCTCCATAGCTTTCCAAACAATTTCTCCTGAGCAGTGATACTTTTGCATCAACTCAGTTATAAGGTTTACTGGTTTTGTTAGATGAGAATCCAGTGGAAGTGCATTGTAAGCTATTTAGAAAACCCCCAAACTGTTAACATACTCAGTCAAATGTGGATGATTTTTATTGAAATAAGTTATGCATAATCTTCCAATTTCCATCATATATCTTTCTACAGGATTGCTTGAGAAGTAGTATGTCAGAATTAATATATAATTTATTTCTTCCCTCTGTACAAAATTTTTCCAAGTTAGTGCAGTGAGCTTAGTTCCATTGTCAGAAATAATTGCCTAGGAATACTCTCATTTGGCAAATAATCCTTCATAATTTTTGAAATAAAGTTTTTGAAGATTGATTTTTTTAAGTGGCTACAATTTTATGAATTTAGAATATATATAGGTCAGCCATAACAAAAATATGTCTGAAACTCTTGCTTTTGGTAATGCTCCTTAAATGTCTATAGCTACAAGATCCATCTGTTGTTGGGTGTAATTTTCTGCATAAGCCCCCTACATTTTTGGTTAATGATTTCCACTCTCTGACATCAATGACACATTGCTATTTTCTTTTTAACTCTCCTGTTAAAATTGTAGAAATATATGTTCCCCTGAATTTTTGCTATTTGCTCTTAACTCTCCTGTTAAGATTGTAGAAATATATGTTCCGCTGAATTTTCTGAATACGTTTTGAGCCCCACAATCACCAAAACTTCCATGTACATATTTTATTATTGCATCAGTAAAGTGCTGTGGTGAGTATAATCTCAAGCTGTTACTGTCAGGACTATTTCTTCCAAAAGGTATTCCCTTGTAAACCTTAGAGTACTGTTCAATTGTTTACTCCCCCTTTTTATCTACATAACTGTTTAAAAGTCTCCAATTTTGATCATAATTTTGATTTCTCCTTATCTCATTACATTACATATCTCCTTCTCTTTCGTAATCCATTTCAAATACATTACCTTCAATTCTTTTCTGTATACCTCACTGCTGTCTTCAATTTCATCTTCACTGCCTCTTGCACCCACTGGTAGTTTTGACAGAGCATTGGCAGTTAAGTTTTATATCACTGCTATGTATTTAATAGTATAATTGAGCTGCTGAAGAAATATTTCCCACCTTATTATTCTGCTGACAAGCGAGTTACTCTTGTAAATAGCTCAAAGCCTTGTGGTCAGAATAGACAGTAATTTTATGTGAAAATATGTAAATTTTAAATTTATTTCAAGCTCTATCGATAGCCAAATGTTATTTTTCTGTATCTATGTAAGTTTCCTTATGGTTTTGTAAAGTGCTTCTGGCATAGGCAATTGATGTGTGCTCTGTTTCCCATCTGAAAATCTTTTCGTGTGATAGATTTGACCTCGCCCCTGGGTCTCTGCTGTCTGTCATTAGATAAAATGGTTAAGTCAAATCTGGTCTCTGTAAAATTTTACCCTCACAGAGCTGTTTATTTATTTCAATAAAATCCTGCTATCATCCCAAGTCCCAGGTAAAGTAAACAAGATGCATTTAATGCTCATGTACCAATCAATTTATGGTAGAAACCGCATAGTTCAATAAATGATTACAGTTGTTTCTTTCACTTATCGCACAGCATATTTACTTTTTCCTAATATTAGTGACATACACCCATCCCCAAATCACTTAATGTTTCAAGTACTTTGCTTAATAATTGTAAATGTTCTTCCTAGTGTCTCTCAGCAACTAAAATACCATCACAAGGGTTGTTAGTTTGATGAGTAATGATTTCCCCAAAACAAAATCCAGTGCATGTATGAATACAGCAATAGAATTGTTAAATCCAAAAGTTACAGTAAGATACTGAAAACATGTACCCCTATGCAAGAAAGTAGTATATTTCTAGAATATGGTGGAATCCAGAAGTGAGGTCTTGGCTATACATGAATTTAGTATGTTCAAATGTATTAATAATTCATCAATATTTTTAGGGTGATCAGTCTCCCTTTCCAAATCATTGTTTAAATGCCTAGAATCAATAAAAAGTTTTACCCCTTCCCCCTGCATCCCCCATCTTTCTTTAAAACAACAAGAGGGTTGTTGTATTTGCTACAAATCCTCTCTGGGCATAATGAAACATCTGAATGGGAAAAACAGGGGTGTTGATAGATAACCCTGCTTGCTGCAATGTTATAAGGGTTTTGTGTGCTCTCTTATAGATTATGGTTGTAAGGTCTGCTTTCTTGAAGATGCTGGACTGTGTACACCATGAGGGCATCAGATTGACCACAGGAGCATGCAGGATAAGCCCTATACTGTGCCACTGTGGGTGAACTGGCATTTTATGTTCAAACAAATTTCGGGCTTGCAGCCAGTCGTCGTTCAATACTTCGCATGATATTTCAACTGGGCACCTGCCAGTCATCTTCAGCTGAGCTGTCGCAGACTGGCAAAAACGTCCTCCGTTCCGCAATATATAGCGTACTGTAACTATTCTGCACATGCATTGAAAACTTGATAGATGAACCACACTGTCCGCCGGCAGCGCCCATGCTGGTGGAATAGCAGAACTCAGTCGCCCTCTGCGTTGCTGTTTGCCATGGCCATCGACGCACTCTGTCATCATTGATTTGAGCAAATCGTGGAGATGATGGGATTCCATGCACTGTCCAGCTGGTAGCCGCTGTCACGGTTTAACAGATTTTCCGCCAGTTGTATTTCTATGGATTCTTTAATAATGGAGTCCCAGAAAGATGTTGCTGTAGACAAAATCATTGTTTTCTCATACTCCATGGAATGTCCAGTAGAAATGCAATGTTCAGCAATAGAGGACTTGCTTGGCTGCAAAAGGCGGGTGTAACGTTGATGTTCAGTGCAGCGTTCTTTCACGGAGCGTGTGGTTTGACCTATGTAAGCCATACCACATTGGCACAGTATCTTGTAAATTCCGGCCTTTCGTAGTAACAGATTGTCCTTACCTGATCCCACAAGGTCCGCAATCTTCGATGGTGGGCGGAAAACCACATTTACCTGAAATTTTCGGAAGATTCTTCCTATTTTAAATGAAGTGTTGCCAGCAAAAGGAAAAAAAGCTAAAGATTGTTCCGACATGTTCTCGTCTTTATTCAATTCCTACTTCAGGAATCGAAGACGACAGGGTGCATTGATGGCCATGGCAAACAGCAACGCAGAGGGTGACTGAGTTCTGCTAGTCCACCAGTGAGGGCACTGCCGGCGGGCAGTGTGGTTCAAATATCAAGTTTCCGATGCATGCGCAGAATAGTTACAGTACGCTATATATTGCGGAATGGAGGATGTTTTCGCCAGTCTGCGACAGCTCACCTGAAGATGACTGGCAGGTGCCCAGTTGAAATATTGTGTGAAGTATTGAACGGCGACCGGCTGCAAGCCCGAAATTTGTTTGAACAGTCAATTCGCCGGGAAAATTTTAAAATTGGCATTTTATGCTTCTCAACATTTCCTTGTGGCTAAACAGACACTCAAGCTTCAGTTGTTAGTGATGTCACTGGATTTCCCTGTGACTATTAACATTTCAGCAACCTTGTAACAACTTTATAATTGTCTGTATAGGATGAAACCATTTGATACACAGGCAAATCAGCATTTACTAGATCTAGGAGTCTCTGGTAAACATACAGAGGCAGAGCTACTGTAAAGCAACACCCTGGTTATTAGAGAAGTCTAGAATAGTTTTGCTTTGGACAGGGCATCAAACTGTTCACCCCAGATTGTGGATTCGACAAAAAATAATTACCAATTTAACTGAACACTATGGTTTTAACTGAACACCATGATGCTGATGGGTCCAAACAGGAGCACACTACTGATGTTACTCCCACATGTGTCTGCATGTTCCATCTGCCTAGTGAATTTACTATCTATGAGACTGAATTCTATGTGTTTCTTAAATATGTATATCAGATTAAGTATGATCATGGTATCAAATTCCTGATCTGCTCTGATTCAATTAGTGCCCTGCAGACCATTCAGCATAGGTACCCATCAGACAGAACCATGCAGAGCATCCAAGACACCCTCCTCCAGTTGCAAAGACAGGGAATGAAGGTATTATTCTGTGGGCTACCAGGACATGTAGGGACTCATGGGAATGAGCTAGCTGATACCACAGCTGAGGAGGCACATACTCTTCTAAATGTAAGCCACTGCCCTATTCATGTGCATGCCATGCTGTAATTGCTGAGAAGGTCTGCAATGTGTCTTTGAGAGGAAGAGTGGCTGCACATGACCGATAATGAGTTGAGACCAATAAAAGGGACTGTAAAGATATGGTGCACCACCGTTTGACCAGTTAGAAGTGTTGTCTTTGAATAGGACACAGCCCACTGACCCATGGCTTCTTTCTCAGACATGCAGAACAGCCCATTTGTGTTGTACTGTGGTGTGGTGATTACAGTTTGCCACATTTTAACTGATTGTCATTTATACAATAACAAGAGCATGCAAGTTGGTTTATTGGCAGATGTTCCCTTGGTTTTAGGGGATGATGAGATGAATGTGACACGTGTTTATGATTTTATGCTTTGTTTGCCTTTGTGCCTAAGCTCTTAGGTAGAAGCTTTTAGTGTATGCAGGGTATGGTTGGCTAATTCAGTTATTATGTTAGTGATTGGACGATCATCATTTTTAGACTTGCCTCTTCGTGACCTACTAGGCCTTTTAATAGACGTGTCTTGAATCATGTTGCTCCTAGGTACCATTCAGAGAGACTATGCATGCTAATGCGAGAATGTCTGAGAGGGAGCAATTGTGACCTTATGTCTCTTTTTAAGCATATCTTATGTGTTTTAACTCCATTTGTCTCATTCAGTAGCTGTAAGGGCCCTGATGACCAAGATGTTGAGCACTCGAAACAAGCAACAACAGCAATTTCTCTTAGTTATGTCCCAGATTTCCATTTTCTGTAATTTCTTTTCTACATCCTCCCATTTTAAAAGTTGTACACTACATGACTTAATGAAAACCAAATTGTGTGGTTTTAACTTCAGTTTATGCTCATAATTTTTTACTTTTCCAGGCTTTTTGTCAAAAATGCAATTTTATATCTATAGCAGTTTCCTTAACTTTCCTTTCTGTTCAGCATTTGACCTTTATGCCTCCTTCAATTTTGCCTCTACCATATTGTGATATTATTCATCAATGAAACCATCTTCACTATATTCTTCATCATCCTCAAAATAGTGCCTCCCATTTGCATAAGGTACACCCCTCATTTGATTATTACTTTTTATTTGACCAGTCAAGTCCTTCTCTATCCTTTAAAATCCAGCCCATGCCCAAAATGATAGTTTCATTCAAATCTAGCATTATGAGACATCCATTGTAAAGTCTACATTTCCAACTTTACATGACAGCAGCACCTGTTCTCTCACAACTTTTATGTCTCCCAGTAGCTCCCCTTATTTTAACCCCTACCACAAGCATCTCAATGAATTCTATGCTATCTTTAATTTCCTCTCTTAATTTTTTGGAAATCCCACATAATGGACTGACAATATCTACCAAACAGTTACCATCCCAGTTAGCTATTTGAATGTAAATCTAAGGACTTCCCCGGATCTTGCAATCATTTTTATTATTCTCATCATATGAGAGATCATTTTCAATTTTCTGAAACTCATATTGTCTACCCTATCTTTTTCTGTGCATGTCTCCCCTGCCACCTGAATTGCCCTCATATGTATAACAGATCATCCCTTACTGTCACAGTTCTTAATAACAGGGTCATTTCCAAATTCAGCCCCCCCCCCTCCCCCATTATCCAACTAGTTTTTCATTCTTCCCACCATTTTGAATGCATCATCTGATAAACATCATTTAAATTAGCTCTTACTTTACTGTTATTGTCATTATAATTATTACAAAGTATCCTTAAAGTTTCATATCTAACGTTCTCGTCAAACTCTTTCTTATATCAGTACTCACTAATAATAAACGAATTAGTAATGTAGACTGGCAAAATATGATTTTGACTTCCCAACTATCTTAATCACTATTATTTAAATCACTATATTCCATTGCATCTTCTCTAACTTAACAGCAAAAATCATCTAATCACTTTCTTCATCATAATTGACCTGACATCTATCTTCATTACTGTGTTCATTAACAACATCATCATTAGTCACATTACAATTATATGGTAAAATCATTTGTACCAGGAGATTTTAACTGTCACGGTCTTGCATGGGGTTATAAAGAGACAAATGACGATGGCGAAATGCTGGAGACCTGGGCAGACCAGACTAAACTGAAATTGATACATGACCCAAAGTTGCCTGCATCATTTAACAGCGGAAGATGGAAACGAGGATATAATCTAGATAACATCTTTGTCTCCAAAAAGGTATCCTTGCAAACTGTAAAGCAAATCGAGGACCCAATTCCAAGATCGCAACACAGAACAATAACTTGCTGCATTACTGCAGTAATCAAATCAGATGTAATGCCCTTCAAGAGATGCTTCAATTTCAAAAAAGCTCATTGGGAACTTTTCACAGAGGACCTTGATAAGGAGATTCTGGAAATTAAACCAGAGATACAATCATATGAAACTTTTATAGCCCTTGTCAAGAAAATCTCTCGTCGGCGCATACCTAGAGGGTGCCGCACCCAGTATATCGCTGCACTCAATGGTAGCAGCAAGGAAGCTCTGAAAAAGTATGAAGAACTGTACAATAAAGACCCCTTCTCAGAGGAAACGATCCAGGCAGGTGAGGTACTGATGTCTGGTATCTCCGAAGCGTGAAAGGAAAAGTGGTGCAACCTCCTACAAGAGATGGACATGAAGCACAGCAGTAGGAAGGCATGGAAACTGGTCAAAAGTCTCATCAACGACCCAACAGAACCACAACCAAATTACAGTGAAGTTACACCTGATCAGATAGCTCACCAGCTACTCATGAACGGAAAAACTAAAAGGAAGATCAGGAATGGCAAAATTAAAAGAAAATTGAACGAGGAGATTAGCTTCCTAGCTCACCTGTTCCTCATTCAGGAGCTACAAGATGCCATCAAAGATTTGAAAAACAATAAGGCCGCTGGCCTCGACGATCTGAGATCTGAGCAAATTAAACATTTTGGACCGGGAGTACAAGCATGGATCCTAGAGCTAATGAATAACTGTATTACAACAATGCAAATTCCTAAACTGTGGAGGAAAGCTCAGGTTATTGCATTACTAAAACCAGGGAAAGACCCAGCTGAAGCTAAAAATTTCTGGCCTGTCTCACTGCTTTGTCATTTATTTAAAGTGCTGGAGTGAATGATCCTCAAATGCATAGCTGATTATGTGGACAAAGCCCTCATTAACGAACAAGCTGGATTCCAACCAGGAAAATCATGCTGTGGCCAAATCCTTAATCTCACATAGTACATCGAAGATGGCTATCAGAGGGGAGAAGTAACTGGGGTTGCATTCCTGGATCTCAGTGCTGCATATGACACAGTTGACCATAAGTTGCTTACCCAGAAAGTGTATAATGTCACTAAGGACTACACCCTTTCTATGTTCGTGCAATGTATGCTACAGAACAGACGCTGCTATGTAACCTTACAATCTAAAAACAGCCGATGGAGGACACAGAAAAATGGACTTGCACAGGGCAGTGTCTTGGCTCCAATATTATTTAACATCTATACCAACGATCTTCCCATGAGCCACCAGACACGAATGTTCATATATGCTGATGATGCAGCAGTGGCCACACAGGATAAAACCTTTGAACAAGTGGAGGAGAATCTCACAGGAGCCTTAACAGAACTTGCTACCTATTACGACGGCAATAATCTCAAACCAAACCCTAGTAAATCTCAAGTATCCGCCTTCCATCTTAGGAACAAACAAGCCAAACGGAAACTCCGAGTCATGTGGCAAGGGGAAGAGCTGAAACATACAAACAGCCCAAAATACCTGAGAGTAACATTGTACAGAGCACTTACTTTTAAGCAGCACTGTCATAACACTAAAAAAAAAGGTCTGTGCCAGGAACAACATACTGCGGAAGCTAACAGGTTCATCGTGGGGAGCTCAACCACATGTTTTGCACACCATGGGTCTGGCGCTGAATATCTCAGTAGCGGAATATGTGGCACCAGTTTGGAGGAACTCTGTCCACACTAAGCAAGTTGACGTCGCCGTAAACGAAACTGTACTTATTGCCACAGGATGCCTCAAACCAACTCCCACAGACATCATTTACCCCATCATAGGCATAGCACCACCCACTATCCGCAGACAAGTAGCCGCCGAGATCGAAAGATCAAAACAAAAGAATGATCCTCGACACCTGATGCATATGCACCAAAAACAACGTGTCCGGCTGAAATCCTGCAGGAGTTTCATTGAAACTACTGAAGAGCTTGCCACCAAGCCCATTGCAAGGCGGCTATCTCTCTGGGAAGAAATGGTGCCACACTCCACAATGGAACTACCTGAGGAGGGATCTGCAGGATTTCAGCTACCTTTTTCAACTTGGAGGTCATTAAACCGGCTGCGCACTGGAGTAACTGCGTGCAAATCAAACCTATTTAAACGGGGTTACAGTGATAGCGATAGGTGTGAATGCGGAGCAATACAGGACTTGGACCACCTACTGATCTGCCCAGATATGTCTATAACATGCACTAAAGATGATATTTTGGAAGTCAATGACAAAGCAATCTACGCTGCTAATTACTGGGAAGGGATGATATAATTGGTGCATCCGGACACGGAAGAAGAAGAATTTCAATCTCAAGTGCATAATCATCAGACTCACCTGTTTCAACATCAGAATGAACAAGATTACTCATAACTTATGCTCCCTCTTTACATGTTAAATTATTTATACCAAATTCATCAAAATTATTATTTAACACTTCATATTTTTAAATTTAATTTCTTAACTGATCATAGACATTTTTGAGTAGCTCTGCATGCAGCTCTACCCCTTCATTAAGTGTATTATTTGACTTTCTGTCATAAGACACATTAACATTAATTGCTTTCCAAAATTCTCTATTGTAGTGTAATATACTCATCTGATATGCTATGCTGTTATTTGTTTCATGAGATCCTGATTTTATTCTACCCTGAAACCCTTTCTGTAATTGTTAGCCCAATTTTAGTTCATATTACTTTCCCCAAACTAACAGACTCCCAACGGGATGACTATCAGTTTCGTTGAATCTTTTCCTTGTCATCTGGTGTGCTATTGTATTGTAGTGTATTATTTCCCTCCAAATGTCTAATACCTTCCTTTCTCCCTTTCTGATGCTCTACTTCCAGCCAGTACTATTTTGGGAGTGGTATGGTACATCTTCAGTATTTATGGGTAATCAACAATACACTTAAATGTGCTATTATTATGATGGAGTCCCCACTCACAAACACATTTTAATGCTACTGTCAGAATTGTGTTGGGGAGAAATTGGTGACCTCTCTGTCTGCATCTACTGTTCATCACATTCCAGTGGTCAAATGTTACATCATTTTCCAAAGTGTTTACACATCATGTAACTGACATGGAACGCAGCCTGTTGTTTGCATATGTGGGTGTAGAGAACTGTCTAAAAACAACATTCAAGCTGGCCAGCACACCAGCCTCTGTCATTAATCCACAAGGCAGATTCAATCTGATCCCAACACATGTCCTCATCTCATAGAATTGAGCTCTTCAACATGCTCCCAAGGTCTACTTCTGTTTCCAAATTTTCTATTCCTATTCCTGTTCCTCTCGTTTCTATGAAGATCTCTTGTGTTCCCATCTTCCTGATATTTGTTTCTGTAGTTCCTTCCATCTCATCTCTTATGATTTCCCCATTATAATTTTGATTCCACTCCCCATGCTGATAACTGCCAAACCTTTCTTGATTGAAATTCTGTCTCTCTCTGGACTCGAATTTGGGAGGACTTTGGTCCAGACATTCAGATTTAGGTCTCCCACGATTTCCATAAATTGTTTCAGGGGAATGCTGCAATGATTCCCTCAAAAGGGCATGGCTAATTTCGCTCCCCATCCTTCCCTAATCTGAGCTTGTGCTCCATCTGTAATGACCTTGTTACTGACAAGATGTTAAACACTGATCTCTTCCTCTTCCCTCCTCCTCATTTTTCTGTAAAGCTCTGTCTAACTTATCAACATATTTTACAAATTAATGGATTTATCTGACCCAAAAACAAACACCACTACACTTTCTCTGGTAATTTCCAAAATGGTCTAAATGAATTGATCTCCAACATGTTTCTCAAGAAATTCTTTCATGCTCCCATTTCCCCATCCCATTTAAGAATTTGTTTTTGATTCTAGCTTGTTCTGATTCTGACCCATTCACAATAACATATATTAAATCAGTACACTGGATTGCCCACACAACTGTTTCACAATCCAGAAATGTCTTCATAAATTTAAGTTTAAATAAGTTAGCTATTTTAAAATCAAGGTTGTTATAATAGTGTTGTATTAAGTCAATTGGATGTAGGTTGCCCTTTCCATGAGGTACCACATGCCATGACAATTACTGACAAAACTTTTTGAGCATTATTTTCTTGCAATGCAACAAGCTTCTTACTGATGTCGAGACACATTGGTTTTGCTTACATCTACATTGCTAGCAACTACTCTCTCTAAGTCTACGAATTTGGTATTACAGAAATATGATTATTTGTTTCACATGCCAAAGTTTCCATTTTTTGTTTGAGATTCTATTTAGTTTGAGTTATTTCTGATTTCAAAATTTTGTTATCCTGTTTCATGAGAGCAGTGTGTATTGTTTCCAAGTTCTCTTTGGTTTTCACAATTTCATTGACAAGTTCTGATTCTACATTTTCAATTTTAGATTCAGTTACATCTGTTCCAACATTGAGCTGTTTTTGGCCCCTATTCTACAGTGAATTTTAGTTTATTAAGTTAGTCCTTTCGTTCAGTTTTTAAATCACTCACCACTTGTGTAAGTTTCTGGTCAGTTTTGACATTGTTTTCATTGATTTAACTATATAGCTCACTTTTAATCTTTGGTGTTATTGCTTGACTCACGTTTCAATTCACTGTTTTAGTTTTCTATTTTATTACTCATGCCAATCATGCAGATGCCTAAATTTTTGCTTTGAAACATCAGTTTCATTACTCAAAAGAAAAAGGTTCAAAATAGCTCTGAGCACTATGGGACTCAACTGCTGTGGTCATCAGTCCCCTAGAACTTAGAACTACTTAAACCTAACTAACCTAAGGACACCACACACATCCATGCCCGAGGCAGGATTCGAACCTGTGACCGTAGCAGCAGCGCGGCTCCGGACTGGAGCGCCTAGAACCGCACGGCCACCGCGGCCTGCTTTTCATTACTCATTTCATTATTTTGTTAAAAGTTTGATATGTCTATTTTATAAGTTAATTCTTCCATTTTGCCAACTATTTCATAATCTGTTGAAAAATTACATTTCCTCTGAGACAGGACTTCCAAAACTTTGTTTGAATTCTGAATCATCCTCAACTCCATTGTATAAAATTGGCCTTACTTTTCTCATTGTGGTAGTGTTTTTAAAATTCAAAACACAAATAATAATAATTTCACGTGAAAAGTCCTACAGTCACTGCACAGAAACACAATAAAATAGTAAAAACTGTACTACATACTGTTGTAATTTCAGTCCTCCCCAGTAATTGTATTTTTATGTCAGACACCACATAATGAGGTCCATGCAAACATCCATTTCACGGTTTGTTGCTTTGATTTCCATAAAAATATTACTTTCCAAAATTTCTGCTAGTGTATTGGTTGGCTAAAACTTAAAAACAAATTTCTTTAGAATGTTGGTCTCAAACAGAAACAATCCCATCTAACCCCCGCCATACTCCAGTGTTACATCATGTTAGTAGTTCTCAATATGAAAACTATAGCTCTCTATTTTTTTCAGTTAACTGATTCAAACAAACCATTTAACTTGAAAACTTGAAAACAGGATTGCGTAGCAGTACTGTAAATAATATACAGTTCATAGTAACAACACTTAGCTTTTTTCCAGCAATAATATAGCTAAGATGTATGTCGTCTTAAACTATAAATAGCCTGAGTTCCCACAGTGCCAGGTGTTGTCTGTCATTCCGTGACATAAAAAAACCTCAGTTGTTAAGTTTGTATTTTGACTTGACTTTAAATACATTTTAGAAATTTTTTGGGTACCCTACATACAGAAGCTGACCAAAAATCAATCAAACACAATCTCAATTTTTAAAAATATTGTTGAATGTACAATTTAAAAAGCTACAATCACAGAATTTAACTTCAAATTAATTACATTGCAATGTGATGAACAAAATGAACTGTCAACATAAATTTATTACTCAGAATAGCGAGACATATGATATTTACATTTGAAAACCAAAATATTCATGGTTTTAATAATGCTCAGATGTTGTTACTTAATTACTGGTGCAATTACTGGGTGCCCAGTTTTGCTAATATTTCCATTAAATTATATCATTAAGTAAGTACAATTAATGCAAAAGACGTCATCAAACATTATGCATGAAACAGTAAATGCTAATTGTTTATATTACATTCAGCTTTAGTTCTTACATATTCGATAAAACATTTAATAAACTGGAATCAGTGACAACATTTTTACAAGCAATTAATATAAGCAATCGGACAAGAACATAAACTTCCATAATTTAAACTTTTGCTCATGGTTCTGATTTCTCATTATATAATTAGAAATATTTTAAATTTCTTTCTCCTCCTTAATCTGTATTAGGTATATTATTACTCTGAATTCAATTTAAACTCTCCACTGCTGTCCTACACCCCCACTGATTGTCTTGACAGGACACCAGCAATTAAATTTTCCTTCCATTTTGTGTATTTAATGGTGTAATCAAACTAATGAAGAAATAATGCCCACCTGGTTATAGTACTTTGGTACAGTTTATACTCTTGTAGATAACTCAAAGCTTTGTGATCCAAGGAAACTATAATACTTGAACCTGTTGAAAGCCCCTTGTATAGCCAAAAGTTTTAAAGTGAACAGTTCTTAGTGAAGATGGCCAAAATTCAGACTGTCTTCTGTTCAGCATGGCAGTAAGGTGTTTTTGAGAAACTGCATGTATTTTGCTGCAGTGTTCACCTACTGCAACATCTGATACAGGAGTTCTGTAGGATAATTCATGACCCTTGCATATCACAAAATTCTGAATAATTATTTTAGTGTTTGAAGAAACTCTGTGTGTAGAATCAATAAACATTAACTCTCAAGACAACCAATGAAAGCCCAACTTAGCCTTTATGATACAGTCTACTCTTAGAAATAATGTTTTCACTAGGATCTGGTATTACTAAACATTTATGTCCCCAGTAGTGAATGTAAAAGTATCTGCTTTTTCATAGTTTTACCGTATTCCAAGTGGCTCCCTTACTTTCAGTTTCTTATATTGACTCTCCAGCAAAATCTGTGCTTTACTTAACCCATGTATGATTCCTAGGACTGAGTGTCCTGCCTACCCAGATGACTGAAGGGACATTCACATTGTGCACTTGGCCAGTGGATGGCTGACAGAGCCCTATATTCATTGCGGTCTGTGGCCATTGTCAGCTAATCAGGCATTCCAGTGCACACAGAACCACTCTTCTATAATACTCTTTAGAAAGTCCTTATGGTATTGTACCATCACAGTAGTTGCAGTTTATGATAACCAAGAAAGAGAACTTCAAAACCATTCCAACCTTTGTGTTACAGGTTACAAGCTTATCTTGGGATGAAAAAATATAACTGATAAGAAGCTTTTTGGTTGTGATTGTTAAATTGTGTAACTTGAGATTCACGTTATCAGTATATGTGCCTTTTGTTTTTGAGTCATCAGTCTTCTGACTGGTTTGATGCGGCCCACCATTAATGCCTCTCCTGTGCTAACAATTTCATCTTAGAGAAGCAATTGCACCTTATGTCGTCAATTATTTGCTGGATGTATTCTAATCTCTGTCTTCCTCTACAGTTTTTACCCTCTACAGCCCCCTCTGATGCCTTAACAGATATCATTCTGTCCCTTCTTTTGTCAATGTTTTCCATATTTCATTCCTCACTGATTCTGCAGAGAACCTCTTTCTTCCTTACCTTATCTGTCCACCTAATTTTTAACATTCTTCTGTAGCATCACATCTCAAAGGCTTCTATTCTCTTCTGTTCTGGTTTTCCCACAGTCCATGTTTTACTACCATACAATTCTGTGCCCCAAACACATATTCTCAGAAATTTCTTCCTCAAATGGAGGCCTTTGTTTGATACCGGTAGACTTCTCTTGGTCAGGAATGCCCTTTTTGCCAGTGCTAATCTACTTTTGATGTCCTCCTTGTTCCATCCATCATGGGTTATTTTGCTGCTTATGTGGCAGAATACCCTAATTCCAACTACTTCATGATCATTAGTCCTGACATTAAGTTTCTCACTGTTGTGGTTTCTGCTACTTCTCAAAGCTTTTGTCCATCGTTGATTTACTCTCAGCCCATATTCTCTACTCATTAAACTGTTAATTCCATTCAACACATTCTGTAATTCTTGTTCACTTTCACTGAGGATAGTAATGTCATCAGCAAATCTAATTATCGATATTCTTTCATCCTGAATTTTAATCCCTCTTGAATTTTTCCTTTACTTCCATCATTACTTCTTCAATGTATACATTGAACAGTAGGAGGGAAAGAGTACATCCATTTCTTACATTCTTTTTATCCTTGCATTTCATTCTTCATCTTTCATTCTTATTATTTTCTCTTGTCAATTTTGTATATTACGTGCCTATAACTATACCTTACCCCTATTTTCCTCAAAATTTTGAACATCTAGCACCATTTGACATTATGGAATGCTTTTTCCAGGTTGACAAATCCTATTAATGTGTCTTGATTTTTGTTTAGTCTTGCTTCCGTTAACCAGCACATCATCATAATTGCCTCTTCGGTGCCTTTAACTTTCCTAAAGCCTTACTGATAGTCATTTAAAACATCCTCAATTTGTTTTCCATTCTTCTGTATATTATTCTTGGCAGCAACTTGGATGTACAAGCTGTTAAACTAATGGTGCGATAATTTTTGCACTCTTCATCTCTTGCTATCTTTGGAATTTTGTGCATGATGCTTTTCCAAAAGACTGAAGATGTATCACCAGTCCCATACATTCTACACACCAATGTGAATAGTCATTTTGTTGCCACTTCCCCCAATTATTTTAGAAATTTTGTTTGAATGTTATCTGTCGCTTCTGCCTTATTTGGACTTACATTTTCCAAAGCTCTTTTAAATTCTGATTTTAATACTGGACCTCCTATCTCTTCCCTGTGACTCTTCCCACTTGTAGAGGCCTCCAGTGTACTATTTCCACCTATCCACTCTCTTCTCTGCATTTAACAGTGGAATTCCCATTGAATTCTTAATGTTGTCATCCTTGCTTTTAATTTAATTGAAGGTAGTTTTGATTTTCTGTATGCTGATTCAGCCCTTCTGACAATCTTTTCTTTTTCAATTCCTTCACATTTTTCGTGCAGCTATTTTGCCTTAGCTTCCTTGCACTTCCTATTTATTTCATTCCTAAGTGACTTGTATCTCTGTATTCCTGAATTTCCCTGAACAGTTTTGTACTTCCTTCTTTCATCAGTCAGCTGAAGTATTTCATATGTTATCCATGGTTTCTTCACAGCTGCCTTCCTTGTACCTACAGTTTTCTTTGCAACTTTTGTAGTTGCCCTCTTTAGTGATATCCATTCCTCTTTAGCTGCACTGCCTATTGAGCTACTCATTATCGCAGTGTCTACAGCATCAGAGAACGTCAAGCATATCTCTTCAATTCTTTAGCACTTCTGTATCCCGCTTCTCTGTGCACTGGTTCTTCCTGAATAGTCTCTTCAATTTCAGGCTACTGTTCCTCATTACCAATTGTGACCTAGCAAGGTGTCACAGTGGTTAGCACACTGGACTTGCATTTTGGGAGGACAATGGTCCAACCCCGTGCCCAGCCATCCTGACTTACGTTTTCCGTGATTTCCCTAAATCACTTCAGGAAAGTGCTGGGATGGTTCCTTTCAAAGGGCACTGTTGACTTCTTTACCCATCTTTACCTAAACTTATGGAACTGATGACCTTGCTGCCTGTCCTCTCCCCCCAAATCAACCAGCCAACCAAATTGTGATCCGAGTCTATATCTGCTCCTGGGTATGCCTAACCAGGAATCTCTGCCTGACCATGATGTAATCTAACTGAAATCTTCCCATATCTCCCATCCATTTCCACATATACCTTCTCCTCAGATTTTTGAGCAGAGTATTCTCTATTACTGATTGATATTTATCACAGAACTCAATAGTCTTTCTCCTCTCTCATTTTTGCTACCAAACCATTATTCTCCCATAATCCTGTTTTCTATTCCCTTTCCTACAGCTATATTCCGATCTCCCATGACTAGTAGATTTTCATCTTTTCTTTACATACTGAATTACCTGTTCAATGTCCTTGTACTCTTTCTCTTTGGATGGTTCCTCTCAAAGGGCACGGCCACCTTCCTTCCCCGTCCTTCCCTAATCCGATGAGACCGTTAACCTCGCTGTCTGGTCTCCTTCCCCAAAACAACCAACCAACCAACTTTCTCTTTCTCTTTGTCCTCTGCTTGTGACATTGGCATGTACACCTGAACTATTGTTGTTAGTGTTGGTCTGCTGTCGATTCTGATGAGAACAACCCTATCACTGAATTTTTCACAGTAACTCACTCTCTGTCCTATCTTCCTATTTATAACAAATCCTACTCCCATTATACCCTTTTTTTGCTGCTGTTGACATTACCTTATACTCACTCAACAGAAATCCTTGTCTTCCTTCTATTTCACTTCACTGACCTCCACTATATTTAGCTTGAGCCGTAGCATTTCCCTTTTTATATTTCCTAGCTTCCCTGCCATGTTGAAACTTCTAACATTACATGTCCCGAGTGATAGACTGTTATCCTTTCATTAGTTATTCAGTTTGTAAACAGCTTAGAGTAAGATAGGTGTGGTATAGGTCCAATATAATTCTGTATGAGTAGATTACATACATCACAATTGGTACAAATGTCAATCATAAATCAAAGAGAAAAGACTGGGTGCCAATCTGCATAGTGTAGCATATATGTGTGAATTTAGGTGAAACACAAACAGGCACTACACTAAAGTAAACATATTAATGGTCAATGATGACATCTGTATATGGATAAAGGGCAGCCCTAGGACTCATCTCTCTTGCCACTGAGGGTAACATAAGGTGACACATTGTCTGGAAAAACGTGTAAACATATTGACATTAATCATAACTAAGTTATAATAATTAATTTATTGTGAAATACCATATTTTATGTGAGAGAATTCTGGAAAGAACATAGTGGTCACACAATGGTATAACATCATCCAAGACTGTAGTTTTAACGAGGCAGCCTTAAGAAATAATTTTGGAGATAAATGAAAAACTCTGAGGTTAATGAAACAAACACAAAATAATGCCAATGAACACAAAATATATGTAAATCTTTAAAAATCCATAAATGGAATTGACTATGCTAGAACAGTGTGGGTGCACACCCCAAAGTTATGATACAGATATAGATACAAATTAGGACAAGCTAGACATGAGCAATCAAGCAAATGTGAGTAACGTCTAATCTTTAAATTATATATATGGTTGTACAGCTGAGACATGGATGCAATAAAATTGACATGTAAGTCAAGCTTTGATGATTTAATAATAATAACAATTTGATAATGATTATTTAGAAAGATATTACATTTGTTGTACCTCCTTACAGATTACACATAATCACTGATGTAGGATTGTGGTGGACATGAATGTTTCCTAACAATTCAAGTAAGACAAAGGCTGCACACAAAAAGCCTCAACACTCACTTGCAGGGTCATACACGTTAAGTGGTGTGTGGTGCATCATGCTCTTCACAGGATGGGTGCAGGGCATGGCGGGAGGGAGGGGATGGCCTGAAGATGTGTAATGGATACATCTGTTGCTGAATTGATCACCATTGTAATGTGGGGCTTTGGGCCCACACTAGAGGTTCATTGTTGTGGTTTGGAGAGTGGGAGCAACTTGTGTTGCTGGCGTCCCTCTGACATGGCACACGCACTAAAGTGCGTCCACCTTGTCAACGACGTCAAAGGGGTGCATGAACAGTGTAGGCAGTGCTACGACAGTGGCACTTGCTGCCTGTCAGTGAGTCTGGGAGACCCTTGGCCTGAGTGTAGACCGCCTGTCATGTCTTGTGACACAGGGAAGGGGTTCCCCAGGGTGCGGCCAGGAAGTAGGTCACTGGCCCACAGTAATCCAGTAGGGCAAGCTGAGTGATGGGGAGAGCTGTACGGTGGTTCTGCAACATGGGCTAGCCATTCATGGTGGCCACATTACCGATGAATGGGACAGCTGTTCAGGCAGCTTATGGGCCCTACTTCATGAGGCTTCCCACCTTGCGTCGTGGTCTAGGGCTGCATGCCACATCGCCTGTTTTGTGGCGGCGTTCGTAGCGACAAACAATTCGCTGTAGAAACGGCTTACAAAGTCACCGCCACACTTTTAATAGCAGGCCGACCGGTCCGCTGGAACAGTAAACAGAAAGATGAAAACCCAAACACTCTGATTAAATAAAAGTCGGTACTTATCTTTATTAACGAAGATACAGAAACACGGTAGTGAACTCCGTGTCTACAGAAATCTGTCTAGTTCGAGTCGGAGCGGCTAGGTCAGCGTCGGCTGACGACAAACAACAACTCTGCTGCGATGAACACACAACTGACTAGCAAGTACACAATTCGGTGGCGAGTAGACAACTGAGCAGCGAATACAGAACTGTCCTAGTGCTCGCGACTCCAGCGCTTAAGAAACCAGAAGCCAGCGGTGGCGCGCACAGATTTGCGGCAATTTTCTGTCTCGCTGGTGCTGTTTATGCGGATGGCGTCCGGACTTTGATGCTGCCAACCTTTTGGCAGCGGGCTCGGGTGGCATTACTGGCTAGGATATAACACTCCTCCCCCCCAAATCGCCGCACCGTCGTTGAATAATGACGTGGCGAGCGTCGACGGCAGGGGAGGGGTCTGGCCGCAGGCGTAGCAGAAGAGACCGGGACGGAGACTTGTCGGTGGCAGTCCCCGGTCCGCACCCCAGCAGTGGCTGCGCGGGGCCTCGGGAAACACCGACTGAAAACCGAGGTCAGGGTGCACGCCTGTGACCACGGGCGCAGCTTCTGGTACTGGACGCGACATGGCGTCGGGACCCACGAGGAGAGGCAGCGTCTCCTGACGCTGCATCGACGGCTGCTGAGTGGGCGCCGGACAAGGCGCTGCGGTGTCAGACTCCTTGGGGGTGCCCAAGGAAAGCGGCTGCAGGACAGGCTGCACAGCCACCGCTTGGGAAGGCGGCCCGGCTGAGGGTTCGACGTCCATCAGCTCCGAAGGCGGTGGCGACTGAAGAGGGACCGCAGGTGCCTGGGGCACTCCCGGATGAAGCTGTGCGGGAGGCATCAATGGGATGGGCTGTCGGCGTGGTAGCGGCGATGGCTGCTGCTGCTGCCCTGGGGGCGGCAGCGAAGTCGGAAGGCGCGGCTGGAACCCGCCGCGGACCAAATCTGTGGACAAAGAACGAGCGGCAGAATCCGGGCGGCCAGCGCAGCGCAACTGGTTCTGATGCCTCCTGTGCACCCCAGTAGCACCTTGAACAGTATAAAAACCGCGACCCTGGACACTTATCACGGTACCACGTTCCCAACGACGGCGACCGTGATAAACTCTGAAAAAAACGGCGTCGTTGCGCTGAAAACGCGTGCGATGCTCAGAAGCGGCGGGTCGATCCGGGGGGTGCAACAACCGTAGTAGGGTGCGATGACGACGGCTGTGGAGAAGCTCCGCAGGCGAAGGGCCGTCGCGTGGCGTGGTCCGGTACGACGACAGGAACGTGATGAGGGCCTGCTGACGAGAGTGCGTAGCACGGAGGCGGTCCATATGATCCTTGAATGTACGTACAAAACGTTCCACTGCACCATTCGATTGAGGGTGGAACGGCGGAGTAAGAACATGTCAAATGCCATTGGCAGAACAAAAACTTTCAAATTCAGCAGAGGTAAATTGTGGACCATTGTCAGACACTAAAACTTCTGGAAGACCCTCAATACAAAAAATTGAAGTCAACGCCTGTATAGTTTGTGCAGACGTTGTAGACTGCATGGGCACAACAAACGGAAAATTACTAAATGCATCTATCACGATGAGCCAACGAGAATGCCAATATGGACCAGCGAAATCAATATGTACTCGCTGCCAGGGACCGGCAGGGCGTGCCCACTCAAAATAGCGTTGAGGCGGAGCAGCTTGGTGTTCGGCACACGTCGAACAATCTGTAGACATCTGCGTAATCTGCTTATCAATGCCGATCCATGTACAATGACGGCAGGCAAGCTGCTTGGTGCGGACCACTCCCCAATGACCTTGATGCAACAAGTCGAGGACCTTGGATTGGAGCACTTGGGGAACCACTACACGAAGCTGGTCATTCTCGGTGCGTAACAGCAAAACTCCGTGCGAAACAGACAACAGATGACGTTGCGGATAATAGCGACGAACCACAGGATCCGATATGTCCTTTGCCTTGGACGGCCAACCACGTTGAACAAAACGTAATAGTAAACACAGATGAGGATCTGTAGCTGTCTCACGTGCCACCTGACGATAATCAATCGGAAAATCCCGGAGGGATTGATGCTCATCGGCGTCAATCTGATGGCAAGAGTCGTCAGAGGAATCGAAGACATCATCCGCAGCAATCGGCAATCTAGAAAGCGCGTCAGCGTTTGCATGCTGAGCTGTAGGGCGATACAGTATCTCATACTGGTATTGTGATAACAAAAGAGCCCAACGTTGTAGTCTCTGAGCTGTCCGCTGAGGAACTGGTTTAGACGGATGAAACAGTGACGTCAGGGGCTTGTGATCTGTTACTAAATAGAATGGTCTACCATAGAGGTAGTGATGGAATTTTGTGACACCGAACACAATAGCCAACGCTTCCTTGTCCAATTGGCTATAATTACACTGAGCTTTGTTTAGCAATTTAGATGCGAACGCAATAGGACGTTCGGTGTTACCGACTCGGTGAGACAACACAGCACCGAGGCCGAAAGAAGAGGCATCACAAGCTAACACCAGAGGCTTGTTAGGGTCGTAATGGACCAGACAACGATCATTCAATAAAGCCTCTTTAAGCTGCTGAAAGGCTGATTGGCAATCAGCTGACCACACAAACGGAACATTCTTACGGCGGAGACGATGCAACGGTGCAGCAATCTGTGATGCATTAGGTATAAACCTAATATAATATGTCAATTTGCCAAGAACTGCTTGCAATTCATGCAGATTGCGAGGGGCGGGCAAATCACGAATAGCTGCTAAATGTGACTGGGAGGGATGAATGCCTTGAGCATTAATAACATGTCCCAGATACTCCATCTCCGTAAGGAAAAATGAACATTTATCGATGTTGCAACGTAGGCCTGCCTGAGACAACACTGTAAACAAACACTCCAAATTACGGAAATGTTCAGCAGGCGTCCGACCGGACACAACAATATCGTCTAAATAGTTGCAACACGATGGCACATTAGCCAGAAGTTGTGACAAAAAACGCTGAAAAACAGCTGGAGCTGACGCACAACCAAAAGGGAAACGCAGAAAACGGAACAACCCCAACGACGTGTTTATGACAAAATACTGTTGTGATTGCTCGTCGAGGGGCAATTGCAAATATGCTTCACGGAGATCAATTTTGGAAAAGAAACGAGCTTCCCCTAACTTATCCATCAGCTCGTCCGGTCTAGGCAAAGGAAAAGAATCAATGACAGTCTGAGGATTAACTGTCGACTTAAAATCAGCACACAAACGTAACTTGCCAGACGGTTTCTTTATAATAACTAAGGGAGAAGCCCACTGGCTCGCTGAAACGGGTTGAATAACACCGTTGTTTTGCCAACGACGAAGTTCATCTTCTACAGGTGCCCGGAGGGCGTGAGGCACTGGACGAGCACGACAAAATCGAGGCTGAGCATTATCTTTTAACGTAATATGAGCGGCAAAGTTCGCAGCACAATCTAGTTCGTCTTTAAATATGTCACTGTATCGTTTACACAAATCGGTTATGCTGTCTTGAGGAACAACAGAAATAATTTGCAACACATTGTCTTGGATAGACAGGCCAAACAAGTCAAAACAGTCTAATCCGAAAATGTTTACACTGTCTGTAGCGCGGAGCACTGTGAATGAAACTGTTTTTGTATTGCCACGGAATGTGGCTGGCACGCTACATACACCTAACACAGGAATTTGTTCTCCACTATAAGTAGCCAAAGAATGTTTTGCCGCTGAAAGTTTAGGGCGGCCGATAGCCGCATACGTAGCACTATTTATGAGAGTCACAGACGCACCAGTGTCTAATTGAAAATTGAAGGTCTTATCCAGGATGCGTAGCTTCATAAATAGTTTATTACACTGTCTCTGGATCGGTGCAGTGGAGGCGGAAGACACAAAATCAGCGCGTTTAGCGCGTGTTCGCTGCTTACGACAACTCGTGGGTTGGGCGGGTGGAACAACAACTCCCGCTTCACTTGCAGTCTGTACATTACTTTTTACAGCGTTTGAATTACGCTTGGGTCGCATAGCAGAGGGCTGGGTGGGTGGCTTATTGCGAACAAGTTTATTACCCACACGAACCGTGGAAGAGTCTTTAAACGCGACCTTCTGGGCGGGCTGGCTTTGAAGAACATGAATATCCATGGGCTGGGCAGCACTAGAATTGTTCTTGCGTTTACGCAAACAAACAGTCTGGATGTGTCCTTTCCTTTGACAAAAGTGACAAACCGCGTTTCTTAACGGGCAACGTTCACGAGGATGAGCAAGAACACACTTAGGGCAAGACTTAACTCCATCATTTTGCACACGCGGCTGACGAATGTGTTTAACATGACGCGACCGGCTAGTGTTTACAGTCTGACTCTGCCGGTGGGGCCGCGGGCGTGACATAACTTGCTTAGCACAGGCAATTTGAGAAATACATGGCTGATCTAACTCACACTCAGCATAGTCAAAAGTATCTTGGGCTTCAATGATGTTCATCACAGTCTCTAATGACGGGTCAGGCAACTTTAAGATAGCTACACGAATACGAGAATCTGCAATGTTTTGAGTAATAGCGTCTCGTAACATGACATCACTGTAGGAAGCTCCACACACACAATTAAATCGGCACTGACGGGTGAGGCCCCGTAAATCTGTTAACCACTGTTTATTAGATTGATGTGGCAGTTTCTTTAATCTGAAGAACTTGAATCTGGCTGCTGCCACATGAACTCGCGACTCGAAATACTCAGCAAGCTTGTTAACAACATCATAGTCTAAAGCTTCTGGCTTGGATTCCGGGAACAACTTACAAAGTAGTCGATAGGCTTCCACGCCTGCAGTGGAAATTGAATAAAGCTGCCGCTCAGTACCCGTGATTTTGTAGACTGTCATGTGCGCCTGCAACTGCGCGAAATATTCTCGCCATTCTTCTCTTGATGCATCAAAAGCACGGAAAGGTGGTGCTGCCTGTGCTTGTTCCTTTTGTGTTGGAGGATTAGCCGCTTGTTTGGCGATTGCTTACACCAGACTTTGTAGTTGCTGACTCTGTAACAAGATCAACTGTTGTAATCCGGCAGACATAGTGAACACAAATTAAACCAGCGCCCAAAATTTTATCGCTATAATTAGTATAACCAGAAACAAGTTGAACCAGCCCTGCACACGAGTTCGGAAGCCCTCGTCGCCAGTTTTGTGGCGGCGTTCGTAGCGACAAACAATTCGCTGTAGAAACGGCTTACGAAGTCACCGCCACACTTTTAATAGCGGGCCGACCGGTCCGCTGGAACAGTGAACAGAAAGATGAAAACCCAAACACTCTGATTAAATAAAAGTCGGTACTTATCTTTATTAACGAAGATACAGAAACACCGTAGTGAACTCCGTGTCTACAGAAATCTGTCTAGTTCGAGTCGGAGCGGCTAGGTCAGCGTCGGCTGATGACAAACAACAACTCTGCTGCGATGAACACACAACTGACTAGCAAGTACACAATTCGGTGGCGAGTAGACAACTGAGCGGCAAATACAGAACTGTCCTAGCGCTCGCGACTCCAGCGCTTAAGAAACCAGAAGCCAGCGGTGGCGCGCGCAGACTTGCGGCGATTTCCTGTCTCGCTGGTGCTGCTTATGCGGACGACGTCTGGACTTTGATGCTGCCAACCTTTTGGCAGCGGGCTCGGGTGGCATTACTGGCTAGGATATAACAGCCTGCCTCCTCTCTTCTGCCTTGTGGCAGAAACCTATTGATCCCCCCTTCATGTTCCGTGCACCCTCACCTCTGTCTACATTTCTGCTGGGCACAGCTCTGGCAGTGTGCATTTTGCTAGGCGTGAAATTCATCCAAGACAGTTTCGTCCACAATCCTTTACAAATGAAATGTGACCAATACAGTCAAAGAAATTAGGTTTATTACAAGGTGACAAATTACTTATTAACAGATAACATCTTAAACAATAGGCAGTAGCAGTGGTTATTGTAAAGATAAAAAGTATGTTGGGGTACCCTGTAGTTCCGTGTGATGAAGGAATGCGTGTGGGGAAAAGTTAAAGAAGAGAAATGTGCCTAGCACCATGTAAAGGAACCACAGTACCTTTGAGGATGCAACCTTGTGAATTTAGTGTACAGGCACTTATCCTGCCATGCAGTCACTTAATAACTACGAAATGTGCAAAAGTAATTATTATTATATAAGCTTTTTTCTTTTTTTCACTGTGTATTTGTTGCTCATCAACTTATGTAGAAAACATGGTTAAACAAGATAAAATGTATGAAAACTGCAAATTAGAAAGGCAAGATGGAAGTACAAAGTATGTAACATTTTTTTCTGAATGCGGCATTGTCCACTCTGGTGTTTGGCGACTATCTCTGTAAGTTGCATGAATACAGTGCCATAGTAGGCCTTCTCATCTTGTGATACAAGTTGTGTACCTGAAACTTCTGCAAATGGTGTTAGAAACTGTGAAATAGTTGATATATCACACATTATACTGGTCAAACTGCAGTGCTTATGCACGTGCAATTACTGAGTAATTTGCTTGGTTCTGCTTAATGTCATGGGGAAGGTTTGCGTATAAGGTGGATAGTACAGTGCCAATATTGTTCGCAGTCACCACTACATGATGAATGTATGACACCTCTTGAAGACAATGGTACAACCCAGACACAACTAAAATGTGGATTAGTTACATGAGCAGAGAAAGTGTGGGCAGAGCATGGCTCTCCCTATAACAGCAAGTCCATATGTGCTCATGTGTCAAAACTGTTGCATATTGCAACTAGAGCATATTTCTTTTGTTGGCACCATTATGTCAATGGTAGGGTCACATTGACATGACCCAGAAATAGTGTGTTTTGATTGTCAGTTTCTCTCTGTACTTGCATAAAGGGGGACACCAAAGGCACAATAGCCCATTAACGGCATAATTTGGTGCAGTTACCTCCTTCAAAACCTTCTGCTTATTTTTCATATCAGAGTCCCCACTCCATTGCCTGAACCACTTACAAAGCCCATCTGAACATGTGAACATTACTTATAAGATCTAAAAGTGGTTGATGATATTTTACCTTACAAATGACGCAATTATTGTTCAGTTAATGAGTATTGTCAGTGGCAACTCTCCCAGTTAAAGTGAAGAGCTCAATCATTGTGTTCAAATATGTGGTGATGAGAGCAACATGAATGACACCAAATTAATGTTGGATATTTACGCCTGGAACAAAATTCGGAAGAGAAAAAATATAAAATGAAAAATCTTAATAGTAGTCTAATTAGGTCACTAGATAAGGAAAACTAGAAGCCTAACCTAATACTGGGATACCACTGAGCCCAGCAACAGCCATTCTTAATTCACATTCCAACGGCATGAGCCAGATAGAAGAAGAAAATGCTAGCCTCATATGTACAAGAAAAACATGCTACTACCAATATATCATTTGCCTGTGAGAACTAGCAATGGACATCGTCCATTCCCAGAAGTGTTTCACATAGCTTAAGTGATGTAACCCAATAGACTTGTGTGGCTTCATAAATTCTAATTCCAGTGAGTTTGCATGGGCTACTCTCTGGACACAGAATGGGCCATTGTAAATGGAGAACTTGTAGCATTTGTGCTGGACAGTATTGGATAGGCGGTATGATTTGAGTAAGACTTTCTCACCCAAGTGAAATGCTCTAACGTATGTCTTCTTATTGGTGTGTGTCTTCCTACTGAGTGCCACTGCCTTTATTCTTTAGAGTGATAACTCAACAAGGGTGTCGTGTTGCTCTCTATCCCTCAGGGTAAAGTCCACTAACTTTAAAATGAGTTCGATGGGTTGTTTGTTTCTGAGCACAGTAAGAGGGACAATGCGGGTTACACTGTGTGGGGTCTCATTCAGTATGTTCTGGAAGTCTGGAAGAAAGACATCCCAGGATGTGTGCTGTTTGGAACAGTATTACCTACAGAGGTTTTCATGCTCTTTCATGGTACGTTTCGACAGGTTTGAGGTGGGATGGTGGGAGGATATGTAAACAGGCTTCACTCTGTGTCTTCATAATGCATCCTTCCAGAGGCTAGAGTGAAACTGTGGACCACTGTCCGATATCATTCTATCAACATGTCCTACTTGTGGCAGAAAGTTCCTTTGAAAGGCTTTTGATATTGTTAATGCTGTTGCACATTTCAAGGGAGTTAGGGAAACAAATTTTGATGTTAGTTCCAAAAACACAAATATGTGGCAGAATCCTCACTTCGTCCATGGCAACAGTCCCATGAGGTCCATGGCAGCCATGTATTTTAGTTTTTTCGGTATGATTGAGTAGAGAGGTGCCTGCAAGTTCATCATGTATGTTAAGATTTCAGGCAAGACTCGCGCACTGATAGTACTCAGATAGTAACTGCCTTTGATTGAGTTAAGCGGTTTACAAAAATTCAAGAGTACTTCTCCACATTGTTGAAGTGCATGAGGGTCTTCAGCTTGAGGAAGCACTTCCTGGCATCTAAGCTTGCTTGTCATCAATTGGCTCACGAGCAACAGTGCCCATTCCTATTGTGGATTGTTATTGGTGATGAGAAATGGTATCTTTATGGTAACATAAGGAAAAGAAAGGAATGGATGAGCCCAAACAAAACAGCAACTCTCTGTATGAAAACCAAAAGATAATGTTATGCCTCTGGTGGAACAGTGCTGGAATGGTGTACTACAAATTGCTTCCTCAAGATGCACCCATCAGCATTTACCGTTGACAAATGAGATGTCTTGCAGATGCGGCCAAAGAACAACAACCAGGAAGACTGTTTGAAGTGATGCTACTCCCTGATAACACCTGCATGCATTCTGCAAGACTGACAAGGCACACTATACAGGAGTTGGGTTGGGAAGTCATTCTGCACCCACCTTATTCACCTGCACCCACCTCAGATTTTCACCTTTTTCTCTCCCTATCAAAAAACCTTCAAGGAACTTCCTTTCTGAGTGAAACTACTCTCCAAATATGGCTCGGTGAGTTCTTCACCTCAGAACCACATGATTTCTGCACTCACAGAATTGAAAAGTTACTCCAGCATTGGCCAGTGAAGGAGAATATATTATTGATGATTAAAATCTCTGTTCTGTGCATCTGTTGCATTTATTAAACTTACAGAAAAAATGCTATCAACTTGTGCACCAACCTAATATCTACTGCAATGATTTGTTCTCTAAATAAAAATCTCTGGAAGGGTGGATTAAGTGCACTAAGTGTGAAGGCTGGGCTCATGCAGCTTGCAGTGGTGTTAAACCAGGTGACTGAGAAGAGAGTGAATGTATTTTTTAAAATAACTTCCGAGTCTTGGATTGTGTATTGTTTCATATATCATAACTGCATAATACACTCCTGGAAATTGAAATAAGAACACCGTGAATTCATTGTCCCAGGAAGGGGAAACTTTATTGACACATTCCTGGGGTCAGATACATCACATGATCACACTGACAGAACCACAGGCACATAGACACAGGCAACAGAGCATGCACAATGTCGGCACTAGTACAGTGTATATCCACCTTTCGCAGCAATGCAGGCTGCTATTCTCCCATGGAGACGATCGTAGAGATGCTGGATGTAGTCCTGTGGAACGGCTTGCCATGCCATTTCCACCTGGCGCCTCAGTTGGACCAGCGTTCGTGCTGGACGTGCAGACCGCGTGAGACGACGCTTCATCCAGTCCCAAACATGCTCAATGGGGGACAGATCCGGAGATCTTGCCGGCCAGGGTAGTTGACTTACACCTTCTAGAGCACGTTGGGTGGCACGGGATACATGCGGACGTGCATTGTCCTGTTGGAACAGCAAGTTCCCTTGCCGGTCTAGGAATGGTAGAACGATGGGTTCGATGACGGTTTGGATGTACCGTGCACTATTCAGTGTCCCCTCGACGATCACCAGTGGTGTACGGCCAGTGTAGGAGATCGCTCCCCACACCATGATGCTGGGTGTTGGCCCTGTGTGCCTCGGTCGTATGCAGTGCTGATTGTGGCGCTCACCTGCACGGCGCCAAACACGCATACGACCATCATTGGCACCAAGGCAGAAGCGACTCTCATCGCTGAAGACGACACGTCTCCATTCGTCCCTCCATTCACGCCTGTCACGACATCACTGGAGGCGGGCTGCACAATGTTGGGGCGTGAACGGAAGACGGCCTAACGGTGTGCGGGACCGTAGTCCAGCTTCATGGAGACGGTTGCGAATGGTCCTCGCCGATACCCCAGGAGCAACAGTGTCCCTAATTTGCTGGGAAGTGGCGGTGCGGTCCCCTACGGCACTGCGTAGGATCCTACGGTCTTGGCGTGCATCCGTGCGTCACTGCGGTCCGGTCCCAGGTCGACGGGCACGTGCACCTTCCGCCGACCACTGGCGACAACATCGATGTACTGTGGAGACCTCATGCCCCACGTGTTGAGCAATTCGGCAGTACGTCCACCCGGCCTCCCGCATGCCCACTATACGCCCTCGCTCAAAGTCCGTCAACTGCACATACGGTTCACGTCCACGCTGTCGCGGCATGCTACCAGTGTTAAAGACTGCGATGGAGCTCCGTATGCCACGGCAAACTGGCTGACACTGACGGCGGCGGTGCACAAATGCTGCGCAGCTAGCGCCATTCGACGGCCAACACCGCGGTTCCTGGTGTGTCCGCTGTGCCGTGCGTGTGATCATTGCTTGTACAGCCCTCTCGCAGTGTCCGGAGCAAGTATGGTGGGTCTGACACACCGGTGTCAATGTGTTCTTTTTTCCATTTCCAGGAGTGTATGTCTACGTCATATTAAGTTGCTTTTCTGTTATTTTTTGTGCTATACGTTACTTCAAAAAATGAATCACAAAAAAATTTTCGGGTGTCCTGTTATACCTGAGTAGTTTAACAGAATGGGACACGTAACCACTTTAATGGAAATTACTATTAGGTTAATTGTTACACCACTTATTGCAGATTCTTTTGATGAGAACTTAGTTGAGTCCTGATTTAAGCTGTACATAAATCATAGACTATTATTTAACATGAATGTAAACAAAATATGAAATTTTATGTTAAGTATCCTGCTTTCCCAAATCTCCCCTACTTTTTTTTAAAATTGACTACTGTATACATAATATTTGAGAGTTTTGCCTCTCAATGATATTCATTGGTTTGCCATTCCAATTAAATCATCTGAAAGTCTTAAGCTAAAGTTTTGGAAATGTCAAATTACTTGAAAATATTGGTTGGTAACATTAGAACTTATAAATAGTACTGTCATATTAATGTGACCACTGACTATGTTCAATGGCAATGTGCAGTAACCATCACACACAGGACGTGGCAGCACTAGCATTGGAGGATATATATAAAGCATGTTGGGGAGATGCAGAAAACAGTGCCGTTGTTGTCGCAATGAAGAAATGGAGCTATCTATCTGACATCCAAAAAGGCACGATATTTGGCATTTGGGGGAAGGGTGGAAGCATTTCTGAAACAGTTCACTTTGTATACTGTTTGTGTGCTGCTGTCATTAAAGTATAGCATGTGTAGCAAAATGGTGCTATCCAAAACTCATGACAAGACAACAGTTGTGCACTGATTGCTGTAGATGACAGGGGTGAACTATGGTTGCAGAGGTGTATGTGGGCAATAGATGTGCAACTGTTGTGCAACTTAACGCCCAGACGGACCAGGGGGTTACTAACAGTCAGTGTCTCCTCAATGACCATTCAGCGAACATTGCTGTGTATGGGACTCCACACAGGTGGCTGGCTGCCCCCAAGCTGACTGCTGTTCATTGGTGACAAAGGCTGGAATTTACATGCCAACTGGACATCCACTGAATGGTGACAGAGCCTTTTCATGTGAAGCTTCATTGGATAAGTGGTCGTTGGGATGTATGGAGTGAAATGTCTGAAAGCAAACATCCTGCAACAATTGTCAGTAGGCTCTATGCCAGAGGAGAGATTGGTATGGTCTGGGGAATGTTTTTGTGGAATTCCCTGGGCAATCATATCATTCTGGAAGGCACAATACATCAACAGAAGTACACATTTGTAATGGGGCACCATGTCCACCCCCACATGGAGTTTGTATTTCCTCGACACGATGGCATCTACCAGCAGGACAATGAAACATGTCATACAGCTTGCAGTGTACGTGCATGATTTGAAGAGCACCAAGATAAGTTTACCATACTCCCAAGACTGCCAGACTCCCCAGCATTAAACCCAGTCAAGAACCCGTGGGTCGACTTCGATTGAGCGGTATGTGCCATGGATGCTCAACCAAGAAACCAAGCACAGCTGGCCACAGTACTGGAGTGGCATAGATCCACACCCCTGTTGGTACCTTCCAAAACTTCATTGACTCTCTTCCTGCACATCTAATGGTGGTCTGCACCACAAAAAGTGGTTATTCAGCCTTTTGGCTGGTGGTCACATTAATGTGATTGGGCAGTGCACAAGTACAATGATTTGCTCATGATAGTGCTTCAGATCCAAAAACTTTTTACTAATGATATATTTAGCATGTCAGTCATATTGGAAACAAAATTATCTCAACAATATTGTAATAACTTTGAAAATATTGGACATAATGATTTAGAAACTTTCATCCACTGTTTTTATGTTACAACACATCTACTATTACAATTTAAACTCTGTAGTTGTAAATTTCAGCTGATGTAATATTTCAAGAAACCATTAATCTGCAAAATTCATAATACTAATCCACAAGTACTTCTATATAGTGGTTTTATATTAAACTACATGTGCTTGAAATTCAGATTTCAGCAGCTGTAAAGTGCTTAAAACATCAGTTTTTGTGGAAACTATTGAACTGAGGAAGTTCAGCTTCAAAAGTAATAACATTTAAATGTTCATGGAACATCTCAGCAGGAAAAATGTTGTAAAAATTTTGCAATCGGCCGTTGTGCAGGAGTATGGTTTTGCATTCAGACAACAGGTCGCCAGCTCAGCTTAGTAGTGCAGAGTATGGAAGGGTGTTATTCACACCTGCCAATATCTGTCCACCTTACATGCCTCTCCGCATGTTGACACACTAGATATGGAAATCACTGAGTGATCAAGGACTGAGTACAACAGTTCCATCCATGCTGTAACCAATCAGAATGGAACAGTCAGTATTTTATTAGATACCAGAGCAATCATGTCATTCTGGAAGACACAATACATCAACAGAAATACACATGTGTCATTGGGTACCATGTCCACCCCCACATGCAGTTTTGTCAGGTGAATACAGGGTTACAAATACAAAATCAAATAGGGGTAATGCAGGAGTAGGTTGAATAATGAATAAAAAATAGAAGAGCAGGTAAGCATAGTGAATGCGTTATTGTAGCCAAGATAGACATGAAGCCCAGGCCTACTACAGTAGTACAATTTATATGCCAACTAGCTCCACAGATGATGAAGAGATTGATGAAATGTGTGATGAGATAAAAGAAATTATTCAGATAGTGAAGGGAGACAAAAATTTAATAGTCATGGGTGACTGGAATTCAATAGTAGGAAAAGGAAGAGAAGGAAAAGTAGTAGGTGAATATGGAATGGGAGTAAGGAATGAAAGAGGAAGCCACATGGTAGAATTTTGCACAGAGCATAACTTAATCATAGCTAACACTTGGTTTAAGAATCATGAAAGAAGGGTGTATATGTGGAAGAGGCTTGGAGACACTGGAAGGTTTCAGATATATTATATAATGGTAAGACAAAGATTTTGGAACCAGGTTTTAAATTGTAAGACATTTCCAGGGGCAGATGTGGGCTCTGACCACAATCTACTGATTATGAACTGAAGATTAAAATGGAAGAAACTGCAAAAAGGTGGGGATTTAAGGAGATGGGGCGGGATAAACTAAAAGAACCAGATGTTATAGAGAGTTTAAGAGAGATCATTAGAGAATGACTGATAAGAACGTGGGAAAGAAATACAGTAGAAGAAGACTGGGTAGCTTTGAGAGATGAAATAGTGAATGCAGCAGAGGATCAAGTAGGTAAAAAGACGAGGGCTAGTAGGAATCCTTGGGCAACAGAAGAAATATTGAATTTAATTGATGAAAGGAGAAAATATAAAAAATGCAGCAAATGAAGCAGGCAAAAAGGAATACAAACATCTCAGAAATGAGATCGACAGGAAGTGCAAAATGGCTAAGCAGGGATTGCTAGAGGACAAGCATAAGGATGTAGAGACCTATATCACTAGTGGTAAGATAGACATTGCCTACAGGAAAATTAAAGAGACCTTTGAATAAAAGAGAACCACTTGTATGAATATCCAGAGCTCAGATGGAAACCCATTTGTAAGTAAAGAAGGGAAAGCAGAAAGGTGGAAGGAGTATATAGAGGTCTATACAAGGGCGATGTATTTGAGGACAATATTATGGAAATGGAAGAGGATGTAGATGAAGATGAGCTGGGAGATATGATGCTGCATGAAGAGTTTGACAGAGCACTGAAAGACCAAAGTCAAAACAAAGCTCCAGGAGTAGACAACATTTCATTAGAACTACTGACAGCCTTGGGAGAGCCAGCCCTGACAAAACTCTACCGTCTGGTGAGCAAGATGTATGAGACAGGAAAAATGCCCTGACTTCAAGAAGAATATAATACTTCTAATCCCAAAGAAAGCAGGTGTTGACAGATGTGAAAATTACTAAACTATCAGTTTAATAAGTCGTGGCTACAGAACACTAACATGAATTTCTTACAGATGAATGGAAAAACTGGTAGAAGCCGACCTCGGTGAAGATCAGTTTGGATTCTGTAGAAATGTTGGAACACATTATGCAGTACTTATCTTAGAAGATAGATTAAGGAAAGGCAAACATACTTTTCTAGCATTTGTAGACTTAGAGAAAGCTTTTGAAAATGTTGACTGGAAGACCCTCTTTCAAATTCTGAAGGTGGCAGGGGTCAAAGTGTACAATTTGTACAGAAACCACAGGGCAGTTATAAGAGTCGAGGGGCATGAAAGGAAAGCAGTGGTTGGGAAGGGGGTAAGATAGGGTTGTAGCCTATCCCTGATGTTATTCAATCTGTATGTTGAGCAAGCAGTAAAAAAAACAAAAGAAAAATTTGGTGTAGGAATTAAAATCCAGAAGAAATAAAAACGTTGAGGTTTGTTGATGAAATTGTAATTCTGTCAGAGACAGCAAAGGACCTGGAAGGGCAGTTGAATGGAATGGACAGTGTCTTGAAAGGAGGATATAAGATGAACATCAGCAAAATCAAAACGAGGATAATGGAATGTAGTCAAATTAAATCATGTGATGCTAAGGGAATTAGATTAGGAAATGAGACACTTAAAGTAGTAGAAGAGTTTTACTATTTGGGGACCAAAATAACTGATGATGGTTGAAGTAGAGAGGATATAAAATGTAGACTAGGAATGGCAAAGAAAGCGTTTCTGAAGAAGAGAAATTTGTTAACATTGAGCATAGATTTAAGTGTAATTTCTTAGACTTTCCCGGCGATTTTGTGACATCTCATTGAATTGGTTGTACTCCTGATGGTCTGCGTTTTTCTAACACAATATTTCGACTTCGCACTTCGGTGTCTTTATCAGGTGCTTCCTCCTTTTTTTTTCCCCCACACCCGAAGGGTGGCGGCGGGCCACTTGGAGCATCTGATAACGTCTATTAGGGATATGGGGCGGTAGGATTTCGGGTCTATTTTCGGTTTTCCATGTTTATGTATCATTATAGTTTACGTTTCTTTCCACGCTGTCGGGGGTGGCTTCGTGCGTCATACAGCAGTTAAATAGTAGTGTCAGCAGGGGAGTTATAGTCTTGAAGGGGCATTTCCTGAGATGAACTCTTTGGATGCCGTTTTCGTCTGGCGCAGAGTTCTTACCGGACATGATGGCGTCTGCTACTTCGTTTTCCGTTATGTCCTTGAGTACGTCGTGATCGTTTTCGGAGGGCACGGTTGGCATGTGGAGGAGGAAGGGGAGTTCATCCGTGACTGTCTGTCTGAATTGTTCGTCAAAGAGGTTGTCTTGGGGGAAACTGTGGGCACTGACCAAAACTTCTTTGAATGCCTCTGCAATTTCCTTGTCGTTGGTTGTGGGTGCATTGTCGATTGTCAGTTTGTATTTCCTGTCAGTGTTTTGTCCCGTGAGTGCTTTGAATTTCGTCCAGAACTTGCGTCCTTGTCTGTAGTCCAGTTGTTTATACGTGTTGTCCCACTGGTTTTGTCGGTGTTCCGAGGCAAGTCGTTTTATTTTCGCGTTCAACCTGTTCCATATTGGTTTGAGTTCTGGGTTGTTTGTCCTTACTATTTCTGCGTGTAGTTGTCTTTTACGTCTGATGAGGATTAGTTCGTCAGGGGGTAGCTGAGGTTTCCAGTGCTCGATGGTCTTGGTGGGGATGGCTGTCTCAATGGCTGTTTTTATTGCGTCCACGATTCTATCGTCGATTAAGTCTAACTCGAAGTCGTTAGTAACAGTCAGTGGTGCGTGTAGGTCGCTGTTTATCGTCTCTTGGTACTTTTTCCAGTCTGCTTTTGAGCATAGTCGTATAGTTCTGGCGGTTTGTAGGGGAGGGGGAGGATTAATTGCAGTTGTGCTGAAGAGAATGGGGAGGTCTCCTACTGTCGCTGTGGTAATGGTGTCTGTCAGGTTGGGACTGTGTAGGATGTGATCGGGAAGTGAGTTGCCACCGCGTCCTACGAAGGTGTATGTCGTCATCGGTATTCTCGTTATGTTTCCCGTGGAACGACAGGCTGACCGTGTCCCGTATTTACGTCTGGACGGTGTCTGGCATTCCCTACTCCGTCCGCTCCCACTGCGCCCGTGTCGGTTGGTCGCCGGGTGTTCTGTTTTCCGTCCGCGCCCGATTCCGCTGTTTTCCCCGGTGGCGGCCGTTTCATGTCGTTCCCTACCAGGTCCGCGCCCGCCAGGCGCGATCCTCGCACTTTCGACAGGCTGCGTTTCATTCTGAGCTTGAGGAAGCGAAGAGTGTCGCGGATCGCTGTCCGGCCGAGCTCGGCCCCCTACCAAAGACGACCACGCAGACGACAATGGACTCCGAGACGGCTACGGAAATACGTTCGAGAAGTCGTCATGCGGCCGCGGTTTCGGCCGCGGGAGCGAGTAGCGCGGTGGATCGGCAATCAGCAGAGCTTGCTCTGCTTGAGGTGTCTTCCTACCCGCTACCTACGACAGACCTGTGCATGGAATCGGAGAACGAGAAGAACGCCACTACTGGGTTGGAGCGGCGTTATGCGGACGCAGCCACGGCTGTGGAAGCGAATGGTCCGGCTTTTTGCACGCCACCTACGGCGTTACAACCCAGGAAGAGGAGCACAACGCAGTAGAGATGGCGCACGTACTCTGGGGACGGGGGATTTCCCTCGAACGCTGTTGCACGTGCACTGAACGTAGGAGGACCCCCTACCTCTTGACCGTGACTAATAGCAATGACGCGGACCAAGTTCCGACTTCGCACGCCACGGCGCCTGCTTGCCGGCCCGCGGCCACGAAGAGCAGCACGACATCACAGTGTACACCTTCGAAGACGGGCGTGGACACCGCACCAGAGGCAGAGGAAGGCCTTGCTCTACTGCTGGGCCTCATACCAGGGGCAAAACCGGCAGCTGAGAAGATGGAAGTGGAGCGAGCGTCGCGAAAGCGCCCAGCTGACGCAAACGCGACCACAACCGGCACGAAACGAACTGCCACAGGCGCCGTCAGCGGCGCTCCCACACTCCGCACGCAGAGGAAGGCATCCAGGAAGGGGACCAGGGCCCCACAAACGCCAGACGAAGACGGCTTCGTGAGGCCGAAAAGCAAGCACACCGCCAGGGCGCTGGTGCTCGCAACAGCCGACAACATCGGCACCAACAACCGATTCTCCGACCTCACTGAGGATTTTGGGGCGACTACAGAGAATCAAAAGCAGAAGGAGACTCTCCCACCTCCGCCTATCGTCATCCAGTACATGGGCAACTTCGAAACCTTCGAAGAGAAGATTAAATCGATCGTGAGTGGCAACTTCACAACTCGCGTGACAGGACGCGAGTTGTACAAAGTTGTCACACACACGACCGATGACTACAAAGGGCTCGTGGACTTCGTGAAGAAGGAGGGCCTGCACTGCTTCACCTACTCTTCGGAGCAGGTGAAAACGCTGAAGGTGGTCTACCGCAAACTCCCCTTCGACATGGACCCAGTATACCCAAAAGAGCTGCTAGAGGACACGGGCTACAACATTCGCGCTACTTCGCGAACGAAGTCGCCAAAAGACAACTCCCACATACCGCTCTTCCTGGCCATCCTCGACGACAATGTGGAAAATAGGAAGATTTTCCAGATCGAGAGAGTGGGCAGTGTCGGAGTTACGGTTGCAAAACTTCTCAGAAGAAGAGGGCCCGCGCAGTGCTTTAACTGCCAGGGCCTCGACCACATCGCGAAGTTCTGCCAGGTGCCCGCACGATGCGTGAAGTGTGCGGGAGTACACCTCAGTCGGGATTGCACAATCCCAAAGATCGACCCACCATGTTGCCGCAACTGCCAGGACCAGAGGCGACGGATGGCCTCTTCCAGGCCAGTACAGCAGGGCAGGAGCTACGCCACAGCAACGAGAGCAACACCAGCCGGGCCAACGCAACGACGTCCAGATGCAGCCGCAGACGGCCGTGGCCGCGGACGACAGTCGGAGCACGCTACTGCCGCGGCAGACGCGACTGGGAGCGGACCCGAGACGGAGCGACACCAGCAGACACCTGCCAGGACGGGCGGGGGACGCGCTAGAAGGGGTCAACGGCCACCACGGGCCGCCACCGACCCGCAAACCGCCGAACGAGCCCAACAGACGACACCGCGCCAGGAGAAACCAGCTGCAACAACCGAAGCAGCAGAACTCGAGGCGATGCTAAACGGGTTCAAACAGCTCGTTATACAGATTCCGCAGCTTATCGTGGCTGCAGTGCAAGCGGCAATCCAGGCCAACACCACGACAGCAACCCCAACGCCCAGACATAGCTAATACACAATACTGGGACTCACAGCCTGTGTCTGGAACGCTAACAGCATCCGCACCCGAGAAGGCGAGTTCCGGCAGTTTCTGCGCGACGAGGCAGTGGACGTTTGCCTCGTCACGGAAACTCACCTGAAACCGGGTGTCGACGTGCGGGCGGCAAATTACCGCTGCTACCGCACAGACAGAGAAATGGCGGGAGGAGGAACGGCGGTGTAGGTAAAAACATCGTTGCGCCACCACCCTGTAGAACTTCCAGAGCTGGCGACGGTGGAAGCGACTGGCGTCGCTGTCAGTACGTCGGCAGGGAAGATTACGTTCATCGCGGCATACCGGCCACCGAGAGGGACACTACAATCAGCAGACTTAGAGGCGCTGCTGGCAATGCGCGGCAACCTCGTCATCGGCGGCGACTTCAACACCAAACACTCGGAATGCAACTCCCGAGTAACGAATAACAGCGGACGGCGGCTACTCCGAGCGGTTAGAAACCACGATGCGATTGTGATAGGGCCTTACGACCCTATCATATAGCCACGACGCGGCCTCCCCGACGTCCTCGACGTCGCCATCATCAAGGGGGCCGCCCACAACACAATCGCGTCTACCTGCTGTGCCCTGTCGTCAGATCACTTGCCAGTGATATTCGACATGGACACGGATGGGGTAGCACCACCGGAGAGCCGCATACCGCTGCACAGCAACTACAGGGAGCACTTCCGAGTGCAGCTGGCATAGACAGTCGCCGCCACGCCCGACCCGGACGTCATGGGAGCAGACGCGGCCATCGCAGTATTCACGCGTCTCACGCTGGATGCAGCAGTTGCAGCCACACCGCAAGGCCCGAGGAAACGACGGGACTATTCCCGCCAGCTGCCTCCTGACATCATAGACGCCATTAGGCAGAAGAATAGGCTCTTTCGTGACTGCCAGGTCACGAGAGACCCCGCCGCAAAGCGAGAGTTGAACCGACGCCGCCGCCACATTGCAGCTGGAGTAGCAGACCACCGAAACCGAGAATGGGCGGGCCTGATTTCAACGCTCAGGATCGACGACGGCAGCGCGTGGAAAACCACCGAGAGGTTCGTGCGACGTCGCCAACGCATTCCGCCGCTACAGGTGGGGCGTGACGTCTTCGCGGAACCCGACGCCAAAGCCAGCGTATTAGCAGACACGTTTGCGGCAAAATTCACTCCGTTGGAAGACGTCGTCGACGAGGAACACGTCCGCCTGGTGGAAGAGCGGCTGGCCGCCTTCCTGGCCGCCAGAGCGGACGACGACGCCATCGGAGAAATAGCCGAAGAAGAGGTGCAACACCAGCTCGCCCTCCTGCCAACCAGAAAGGCGGGTAGTTGCGACGACGTAACAAACGCGTTCCTGAAGAAATTGGGGCCTGACGCAGTCGGCGTCCTGACGGCTATTTTTAACGCCATCTTGAAGAGCTGCAGCTACCCATTGGCGTGGATACATGTTGAGGTGGTGGCCATTCCGAAAGCAGGGAAAGGCAACAGGCTGGCCCAGAACTACAGAGCAATCAGCCTCCTGACTTCCAGCTCGAAGGTGTTTGAACGCCTGTACGCGAGAAGGTTGCGCCGCCACGCCAGGGAAGAAGGCTTGCTTCTCGACGAGCAGTTCGGGTTCCGCCGAGGACACTCGACACAACGACAGCTGCTGCGACTCGTGGAGCAGGCGATGGGGCCCTGGAGCGTCGTGAGTGCCTAGGGGCGGTGTACTGGACGTCGCTGGCGCCTTCGACTGCGTGCGGCACAACGGCCTTCTGTACAAGTTACTTGTGCAGGGGGTGCCAGTGTCGCACGACCGCCTGCTCCAATCATACCTCGAAGAACGCACCTTCCACGTGCGAGCCGACAATGGGAAGTCTACAGCATGCCCCATCAGAGCGGGAGTCCATCCTCCGCCCCCTACTGTACTGCCTCTACACTGCAGACGTCCCGAAAAAGCCGAGGGTTCACCTGTCACTCTGTTCGCGAGGAGCATGAATGCGCAACTGCTACGTCGCCGCCTGCAGCTCGCCTGCGACGAGCTCGGAGCTTAGGCCACAAAATGGCGGCTCAAATTCAATGCAGGCAAAAGCCAGACGGTGATTTTCACGCGGAAGAAGGTGCCAGCGGACGTCAGGCCGGTGCAGATCACGGGTAGCCCATACCATGGTCACGTACTGGTCGGTACCTCGGCGTTTCCCTCGACAGGTGCCTGACGTGGAAGGCTCATTTTCGGGAGGTGCGGGCAAAGGCGCTGGCCAGGATGCGCCTGCTGTACCCGCTGCTGAACCCAGAGTCGACACTACCCCCAGACTGCGGCAGAACACTCCGTCTTACGCTCATCAGGCCAGTGTTGGAGTACGCTGCCGTAGTCTGGGGAAACGCGGCCGACACTTCAGTGAAGATGCTCCAGACTGTGCAGAACAAAGCCCTCAGGTTCGCACTGTATCTGCCAAGCGATTTCCCCACGAGGGAATTGCACGAACTTGCCGGAATACCGCCGCTCAAACAGCGCTTCCGGCAAGCAGCGGCAAGTTTTTACGCGGCAACGAGTGAAGCCGACGACGAACTTGTCAGAGGACTTGGGAATCAAGTCCACTGGCGACCGACCACATGCTGGCCGGACCTGCTGTGCGAGTAGCGACTACACACCAGCAGCAAAAGAAGAAGAAGACCTCGTTAGTGACATCAAGACGACAATTCAAGAAAGAGATGGAAATAAACACATAGGAAGCTGTAGGAACAGCAGTGTAGGCATCTTAACCTACGTATCAACTAGGCAAGAAGCCTAACAGAAGTCACGGCAGGCAGACAGGCTGCATTTGCTGTTGGTGACCATTCCGACTTTCTCCAGCGCCCTGTCATTCTCTTAGTCTTGTATTTTCTTCCGTTGATTTTGTAATAGGTCCAAAGTCGGGTTCCACGCCGTGCTGAGTTGGTATCCAACTTCCCAGTTTATCAAGTTCTCTGTCATCTTGATTTCGATCGATTCACTGATGACGCTATCCTAAAATTTGGGAGTCTGAGATAAGATCCTGGTTTTATCATAATTCATGGTGTGCTCAAGTTCCAAGCAATTCAAGAGATGAGAGGATGGCCCTCAAGAGTTTTTGGGAAGATGAAAGCGTAGTGGTGTTACCGAAAAACAAGGGGAACTCTACTGTCGTACTGTTGAAGACTGACTATCTCCAGAAGATCAGTCAGCTTTCAGAGGACCCTGCTTACATTCCACTAGAGGACGATCCCACCGATAGAATGGACAGGAAAACCAGAGCTCTGCTCAAGGAAACAGGATGACCTGAGAAGGTTGTCAAGTAACTGGAAGCTAATGCACCAATACCACCTAGATTATACGGGTTGCGCAAGGTCCATAAAGAGGGTATACCGTTGCGTCGTATCATAAGCAATATTGGTGCAGCCACCTTTTCTACAGCCACCCACCTTAAGAAGATGTTAGCATCGTATATGGGAAAGTGCGTCCACCACATCCGCAACTCATCAGACTTTGTAGAACATCTCAAAAACCTACGAATCTGCAACAAAGACATCATGGTCAGCTTCGATGTTGTGTCTCTGTTCGCTAGGATACCACTTCAGGACACACTCGATTGAATCAGTGAAAAATTTGGTGAGCTGTGTTGGACCTTTTCAAGCATATCTTAACATCGATCTACTTCCTACGTGGAGGCCAACTTTATGAACAGACTGAAGGAGTGGCGATGGATAGCCCATTATCTCCGGTAGTGGCAAATCTGTTTATGGAGAGATTCGAGGATGAGGCACTCACGATCGCTGCCTACAAGCCGACCTGTTTCTTTAGGTATGTTGATGACACATTTGTCATCTGGCCACATGGTCGGCAAAAACTGCACGAGTTTCTTGACCATCTGAACACGCAACACCCCAGCATTAAGTTCACAATGGAACTAGAAAATAATGGTCAACTTCCTTTCCTGGATGTCCTGGTGAAATGGAAGACAGACAGCACATTAAGCCATAGTGTGTGTAGAAAACCTACACACACGAACTTATACCTATAGGCTGACAGCTGCCATCTTCCAGCACAGAAGAATTGGGTGCTGAGAACACTTGTTCACGGAGCCAAAACACTGTCTGACTCAGACAGCTTGGCAGCAGAGTTAGAACACCTACAGCAAGTGTTTGCAGACAACGGATACTCAGCAAGGGACATCCGCAAGGCGCTACATCCCTCCAGACGACCTGATACTGAGGAAGAAGAAGAAGAAGAAGAAGAAGAAGAGACTAGGTGGGTAGCCTTTCTACCGTATGCAGGACCTATATATGCCAAGATCAGCAGTATACTGAAAAAGCTCAAAATCAAGAGTGTGTTCTGCCCACCAAACAAGATCAGGGCGCTTCTTGGAACGGTTAAGGATGATCTGGGATCGAGAAAACCTGGTATCTACCATATACCATGTGAATGCGGTATGTCTTACATTGACCAGACCACCAGGACAATTGACATAAGATGTAAAGAGCATCAAAGGCATACCAGGCTACGACAAGCCACTAAATCGGCAATAGCAGAACATTGCTTGGAACTTGAGCACACCATGAATCATGATAAAACAAGGATCTTATCTCAGACCCCCAAATTTTGGGATAGCGATGGAAATCAAGATGAAAGAGAACTTTATAAACCGGGAAGCTGGATACCAACTCAGCACAGCGTGGAACCCGGCTTTGGACCTATTACAAAAACAATGGAAGAAAACACAAGACCAGGAGAATGACAGGCGCGCTGGAGAAAGTCGGAACGGTCACCAACAGCAAACGCAGCCTGTCGACAGAGCGAGGAACGCGCCTGGAGGGCGCGGACCTAGTAGGGAACCCCATGAAACGGCCGCCACCGGGGAAAACAGCGGAAGCGGGCGCGGACGGAAGACGGGACACCTGGTGACCAACCGACACGGTCGCAGCGGGAGCGGACGGCATAGGAAACGCTAGACACCGTTCAGACATAAATACGGGACACAGTCAGCCTGGCATTCAGAAGATGAGGTCGCGCGACAGCTCGCTCGCCTGCAGACAAGGAAGGCAGAAGGGTGCGACAACATCAGCAGTGAGCTGCTGAAGATGCTGCCGCCGAGTGCCGTGCGGCAACTAACGAAGATCTTGAAATACGTGCTCGGGACCTGCAGCTTCCCATCTGCAGGGAAACATGCGGAAGTTGTAGTCCCCAAGGCCGGAAATGACTTGCGGCTGCCGCAAAACCACAGGCCCATCAGCCTGTTGCTCGCAGTCTCGAAGGTTTTCGAGAGGCTGTATGTTAAGAGGCTGTGGCGACACGTCGGGGAGGAAGACCTGCTCCGTAACTAACAGTTCACACTCCACACAGCAGCAGCTACTTCGACTGGTAGAGCAGGCGATGGGGGCGTTGGAACTTCGTGAGTATCTTGGGGCGGTACTCATAGACGTTCCCAGAGCCTACGACAGCGTGTGGCACGACGGCCTTGTGTATAACTACTTACACAAGGCTTACCGGTGTCGCACGCCCGCCTGCTCAAATCCTACCTGACTGGGCGCAGCTTCCACGTGCACACCGACGACGGGACGTCGACAGCGCGTCCCATCGCAGCTGGGGTACTACAAGGGTCCGTCATCGGCCCCTTGCTCTACTCACTGTACACCGCCGATGTCCTGAAGAGGCAGGGCGTGCACATTGCGCTCTACGCGGACGACACGGCGCTCTACGGCAGAAGCATCAACGCGAGGCTGATGCGTCACCGCCTGCAATCGGCTTGCTACGTCCTCGGAGCTTGGGCCACCAAATGGCGGCTCAAGTTTAACGCAGCCAAAAGTCAGGCGGTGATCTTCACTAGGAAGAAGATTCCCGCCGACCTCCAGCCACTAAGCATCATGGGAGGCCCGATCCCATGGTCAAACACCGGACGCTACCTAGGCGTCACACTGGACCGGCGCCTGACGTGGAAGGCGCACATCAGGGAAGTGAGGGGTAAAGCGCTTGACAGACTGCGCTTGTTGTACCCCTTACTCAACCCAGCGACGACCCTGCCCCCACACTGCGGCATAACTCTGTACCTGACACTAATCGGGCCAGTGTTAGAGTACACTGCTGTGGTGCGGGGCAAAGCGGCCGACTCGTCCCTCGCAAAGCTGCTGACGGTCCAGAACAAGGCGCTTAGGTTAGCGCTTCACCTGCCACGAGACTTCAGCACCGGAGAACTCCACAGAATAGCGGTAGTACCGCTGCTCAAACACCGATTCCGGCAAGCGACGCTTAATTTTTATGCGGCCGCCCGGATGTCGGAGAACGACCTCGTCTGCAACTTGGGCAACCAAGTGCACTGGCGACAGACCACAAGGTGGCCAGACCTGTTGCTGGAGTAAAGGAACGCCGCAACATGAGCCAGAAGAACTAATAGAAGCAACGTAACCGTGAGGAAGATTCAGACGAGAAGACAACACCCAACACCACCAGGAAGAAGTACGAAGGGCGTGATCCGCCCATCCTACAGTTCACCGGAGTATGAAGCTCCGTGAATTTGCGTAGCGTAGCGCACCCTCTCGTTCAGTCATAGGAAGCACCTGATGAAGACGCCGAGGTACGACGTCAAAGTTTTGTGTTAGAAAAACGCAAACCACCGGCAGTACACCCGATTCAACGAGATGTCATTGAGTTAAGTGTCAGGAAGTCTTTTCTGAAAGAACTTGTATCGAGTGTAGCCATGTATGGAAGTGAAACATGGACGATAAGTATTTTAGGCAAGAAGAGAATAGAAGTTTTCAAAATGTGGTTCTACAGAAGAATGCTGAAGATTAGATGGATAGATCACATAACTAATGAGGAGGTATTGAATAGAATTGGGAAGAAGAGGAGTTTGTGGTACAACTTGACTGGAAGAAGGGATCAGTTGGTAGGACATATTCCGAGACATCAAGGGATCACCAATTTAGTATTGGAGGGCAGCGTGGAGGGTAAAAATCGTAGAGGAAGACCAAGAGATGAATACATTAAGCAGATTCAGAAGGATGTAGGTTGCAGTAGGTACTGGGAGATGAAGAATAGAGTATCATGGAGAGCTGCATCAAACCCGTATCTGGACTGAAGACCACAACAACAACAACAACCAGAACAATCAGCTGAATCATTCTTTCACAAATGGATCAACCAGAGAATTTAGAGGCACTGTTATAGCTATTTGGTTGTTTCAAGTATCTGAGCAGTTTAGACCTTACAAGCAGCTTCTTTTATTGCACCCAGAGAGCCGAAAATACATTGAATTAATGCGCAATGGTAGGAGCTATCAATTTAAGAGGAAGCCATTTGGTCTTAATGTATTGTCTGTCACCTTTATGAGAGGACTTCATCAGGCGTTAGGGTCAGAACTACTTAAGTCTGTTAGTGTCTGCGTTGATGGCATGTTAATTGATTCAGCGTCTTCGAAAGAACATCTCGACATCTTATATTGTATCTTGGTTTACTTGAGAGAACTGGACTGACCGTAAAGTTAACAATATCAGTTTGGAAGAAAGCAAATAAGATTGCACAGAAAGGGACTGAACTTTATCCACAAAAGGTGAAGACAATTGAGAATTTCCCTCTAACAACATCTTAATACAGTTGAAAGCATATTTAAGATTCACTGGGCTTTATACCATTGCTTCTTTGCATGACACAGCCTTTTGTCTCCTCACTTCTTGAAATTACTAAATAAAGATGCAGTATAATTTGGAGAGAGTAGCAGCAGAAAGCTTTATTTCATATGTTCAAGGGTTTATGCATGGTGGTAGTATATTTTTCTCTTAAGTTAAAATTCTGTGGGATGGTAGGCCGCGTCATAATTCCTCTAATATTTCCTAAATGGAGGAAATATGACGTGGCCTAACAACCCGGAAGGTTTTAACTTTAGTGACAACAGCTACGAAAGCCTGCAGACTTACATATTTTTCTCTTCATTGTCTTATATATATATATATATATATATATATATATATATATATATATATATATATATATATATATATACTCCTGGAAATGGAAAAAAGAACACATTGACACCGGTGTGTCAGACCCACCATACTTGCTCCGGACACTGCGAGAGGGCTGTACAAGCAATGATCACACGCACGGCACAGCGGACACACCAGGAACCGCGGTGTTGGCCGTCGAATGGCGCTCGCTGCGCAGCATTTGTGCACCGCCGCCGTCAGTGTCAGCCAGTTTGCCGTGGCATACGGAGCTCCATCGCAGTCTTTAACACTGGTAGCATGCCGCGACAGCGTGGACGTGAAGCGTATGTGCAGTTGACGGACTTTGAGCGAGGGCGTATAGTGGGCATGCGGGAGGCCGGGTGGACGTACCGCCGAATTGCTCAACACGTGGGGCGTGAGGTCTCCACAGTAGATCGATGTTGTCGCCAGTGGTCGGCGGAAGGTGCACGTGCCCGTCGACCTGGGACCGGACCGCAGCGACGCACGGATGCACGCCAAGACCGTAGGATCCTACGCAGTGCCGTAGGGGACCGCACCGCCACTTCCCAGCAAATTAGGGACACTGTTGCTCCTGGGGTATCGGCGAGGACCATTCGCAACCGTCTCCATGAAGCTGGGCTACGGTCCCGCACACCGTTAGGCCGTCTTCCGCTCACGCCCCAACATCGTGCAGCCCGCCTCCAGTGGTGTTGCGACAGGCGTGAATGGAGGGACGAATGGAGACGTGTCGTCTTCAGCGATGAGAGTCGCTTCTGCCTTGGTGCCAATGATGGTCGTATGCGTGTTTGGCGCCGTGCAGGTGAGCGCCACAATCAGGACTGCATACGACCGAGGCACACAGGGCCAACACCCGGCATCATGGTGTGGGGAGCGATCTCCTACACTGGCCGTACACCACTGGTGATCGTCGAGGGGACACTGAATAGTGCACGGTACATCCAAACCGTCATCGAACCCATCGTTCTGCCATTCCTAGACCGGCAAGGGAACTTGCTGTTCCAACAGGACAATGCACGTCCGCATGTATCCCGTGCCACCCAACGTGCTCTAGAAGGTGTAAGTCAACTACCCTGGCCAGCAAGATCTCCGGATCTGTCCCCCATTGAGCATGTTTGGGACTGGATGAAGCGTCGTCTCACGCGGTCTGCACGTCCAGCACGAACGCTGGTCCAACTGAGGCGCCAGGTGGAAATGGCATGGCAAGCCGTTCCACAGGACTACATCCAGCATCTCTACGATCGTCTCCATGGGAGAATAGCAGCCTGCATTGCTGCGAAAGGTGGATATACACTGTACTAGTGCCGACATTGTGCATGCTCTGTTGCCTGTGTCTATGTGCCTGTGGTTCTGTCAGTGTGATCATGTGATGTATCTGACCCCAGGAATGTGTCAATAAAGTTTCCCCTTCCTGGGACAATGAATTCACGGTGTTCTTATTTCAATTTCCAGGAGTGTATATATATACTGGTTCTGGTAGCTCTAGTGTGTTTAAATATAGAAAGTGTTGTACCATATAGACTGCTGTTATGTGTGTAGCACATGGCAAATACTAAGATGAGGGACACCCTTGTGGTGTGAATACAGTGACCTCTGCCTGTGCATCGCATGTGTTTTGTTTACGTGCACCGTATCTAATGTTCTTAAAACCTGTCTATTTGTGACAATATGCTGGTTTGCTGTGGTTGTTGATGCATCACTGCCTCCGCATTGAATTCACCCTACTTATCTGTCACAAGTACACATGCACTGGCTGTTGTATCACTGTCACATGGAAGAAGGCCACCCCCACCTCCTGCCCAGCAAGAGCACACCAGCACTTATGCTTGCCCAAAGTGGCACACATCCATTATGTTACACCTTTGCCAGAGTACAATTCAAGGATGCTGCCATGCCAATCTGCTTGTCAGCTGTAGAAGCATGTCACAGAACAACACAGGTGTCCAGTTACTTCGAACCTCTTGCCCTCTATGATCCATGAGGTTTGTTGGTGATATTTGTGTAACATATTAGTGCAAAACATCAAAAATATTTATGTTTCACTAACAGCAGAGCTCAATGTCATTATTGTTTTCTGAGCGCTTTGAGTGAATGCTCCATATAAAGCTAAAATATTTTGTGTGCTTCCCTTACTTTTATGTGTTTCATTACCCTTCTTATGCAGATATATGCTTTCAATAGGTGATAATCTAGGACGTATGTGTTAATATTGTTCAAATGATACATTATTTTAATGGATTTAGGAAAATTTGCAAATTCTGCATGATTAGTTTCCAGTTTTCATATGTTAAGGTTACTTGTTCTTGTTTGTATGCTTCAAATTATTTGCATTTGCACCTACAATTAAGTTTCTTAATAGTCTATTAAGGAATGAGTATGATTATGGTGCATCTATTTTAAACGGCTTGAAACTGTTCATTCTTTGTGGGATATAGTCAAGTTCACAGCTAAAATTTTCTTGACCGTAAATAATAAGCTGATCATTTTTGTGCCTTACTGAAAAATGTTGTACTAAGTTTTGGCAGTGACTTTCATTTTCATTTTACTGTACATAGCTTGTTAATTTAATTTTTCATTCAATTATTATGATTGATGTTATTATTAGTATTTCCTTCTAAAGTTGTTACACAACATCTGATTGTGAATAGAACTTAGCAGACTTTTGTGATGCGTTACTACTAATACTGGATGTGTTCATTGTAATGGATCGTAAATGGTGAAAAACTTTGACTCAGTTTCAGCAAATTATTAATGCCGAGAGGGTATAAACTGCCTGCAAGAACTGGATGTTCCGTGCTATGGACGCATCTCTCTGGAATAAGTAACCAAAGATGTCTATTTGAGGACTCTGTATGAGGCGATTACAGAGATCGAACGTGTTTTATGTTGGAGAGATTTTGTTATTGTTGTGCGACGCTATTAAGCTCCATTGTGAATGTTAATTTAGTCGATGGCACGATAAACAAATTCAAGAAAATAATACGCATTCAAGGTGTTAGCAGAATGCTGCGTTAAGATTCAAGAGATTATTGAAATGGTAGGCACCCTTAACAAATACGTATGCAATAACATGAATGATGTTGTGGTTATGAAATTACTGGGTACGGCACGGCGTATTTCGTTCGGTGATTCTGGACGAAAACTATTCGATCAAAGGCATTTCAGTGTCTTATCTGGAATTACGGAATAAACTGGTCTTCTTTCGTCACTTGCTGTTGCAGTCGACGTGCGGGTACATCACTACCCTCTAAAGAGAAATCTTCGGCAAAATAGCGAAATGGTTGTTGTGAATGTGTACCAAATACTGTGAATACATTTCAGTAGGTGGTAAAAGTGAGCGTTAACAGTTTTTTTTTTTTTTTGGTGTAGTAGTAGCACTATTGTCAAAAGGGTGAAACACTATCAGGCTCGCGTCTCGTAGCGTTACTGACAATATTCTTCGTGAGTTAAAGCGGTGACGTCTAGGAAGACAAAGCAAACGTGCTTTGTCACCACGATAAAGAGCCTGCCGCTGGTTGTTGCATTAGCAAAAGTTCCTCACCTGTGCTATGAAAATACTTCTAACGCACTACGCTCATCAGTTATGCTACCAAACTAGTTAGCTGGCGGTAGCAGTGGGACTCTTCTGCGGATGTAACAAATGTCTTCGCCACTGTTGTCAGTTATCTAGCTACAGCCTACAGACTGATTTTGTGATTTTGTAATCTATGCTCACGGAAACCGAGTCACTGCTCCTGCAGCAGGTTGCGCCTCCTCCAGAGGCAGCTTGTTCGATTGCAGTTGGATGGCTTTCCTGGAGAAGAACCACTCCTGTGGACGAAACAACTCATCAGCTGAAAGGCAGGCAACATGCGACGAGTAACTTAAGCAGCGTTTAGATTTATCGTGAAGTTTTACAACAAAGCATTTATTATCTTGCTGTTCGAAAACTCAGTGGTACCAGTAATAAGCACAAGTAACTTGACATTCATCACTGATTAATGCCTTGATTTGAGCTGCAATGACGTCAATGGTCAGCTGAACACCTCAGTAAGGCTTCTTCTCAGGCAAAGTACTCTCAATCCTTGGCGGTTGTTATATGGATGTAAGTATTACTTTCGACTTGAGTGTTAATTTATGCATTAATTTTAACTTCCCTTTATTCTACATTAAGCGTTAATGTATCTGAATTGGGTAAGACTTTAATGCTAAGAATTAAACAAGATATCGACGCATCGGATTACTGTGACAAAATTAACACAAGTTTCAAGGAAAAGGATTCTAAAAACAACATCCAAGTGACAAAAATCTAGCTTCATCAGTCTTCATTGACAATTTATCCACACGCAGTTACTGCTGGAGCTCGTTTGCCAGGAGTAGTCGTACTGTGACTTCTGAAATTTTCCCGGCGTATTTCTTCATCCAGTAATTTTCGGATTTGCTGCCGGATTCCATCAACATTCTGCCAGTACTTCGTCTACTCGCCTGAGGATGGCCGGACGTCTCTGGTCCGAAATATCGTGGCAGAATGTTGATGCGATCCGGCTGCAAACCAGAAATTTACTGGAAGAGTACTCGTACTGATGTTCACAATTTGTTGAAGTACTACAGAAAGTTTAAAACCACGTGCAGTTTCACATTTCGAGCCCAAACCTTTGTTGTTAGTGGGTTAATCTTCACTCTGCTAGATTTCTTACCAGTAATTTCGAGCATTAAGCAAATATTACGGAGATATTTTGGGAACTGAAAAGGAAACCCTCGGAGGCAAGGCGACGTTCTTTTCGAGGAACACTTCTAAGAAAATTTAGACAACCGGCAATTGAAGATCACTACAGAATGATTCTACTGCTGCCAACACAGATTTCGCGTAAGGACCGTGAAGGTTAGATACAAGAAATTAGGACTTTACGGGAGCATATAAACAGTCATATTTCCCTCGCTCTATTTGCGAGTGGAACAGGAAAGTAAATGTCTAGTAGTGGTACAGGGCACGCTCTTCCACGCACCATACGGTGGCTTGCAGAGTATGTATGCAAATGTAGATGTAGAACCGAGCTATTTATTTGTCGTGTGTTGCTGAAAGCTACTCATTTACATTCATTCGAGCACAGACGTTACCTACCGCCGTTCTGTGTTCCAAACCAAACAATGTTCTACCGCAGGCAAGGCTAATCGCAGAGCTGACAAGCAGTTACAACAATGGGACGATCATATACTTTGGGACTTTCGGAGGGTACGATGCGTACTTTATATAAGTGTTTGCTCTTAAGGCTCAACAGCCTAACATTTTGGAATGGAATATTCATTTTCAATGCCAGCTGCATATGTTTGCAAACATTCATTCATTTATCGTCAATCAGCCAATTTTCATCAGCGTAATAGGATTAAAGCCGTCAGTCGAACGTGGGTGAATCTATAGCTTTTATTGTAGCAGGACTGTCTTATTTAATTCGACTGCATGCAGTTACCCTTGCTTTACTTCTCTTGGTGTTCATCTTATAACCTCTTTCAAAACACTATCCATTCAGAACTGTTCTTCCAAATTCTTTGCCGTCCCTGACAGAATTACGATGTCATCGGAAAACCTCAAAACTTTATTTCTTCTCCTTGTTCTTTAAATCTCTTTCCAAATTGCTGCTTGGTTTTCTTTGCTGCGTGCTCAGTGAACACATATAACCGTGTCTCACACCCTTCTTAAAAACAGTAAAATTCGCAAGTTGAAAATGTTGAAGAAGAAGAAAGGGAAACTTCTCAACGATCTAATCTACTTGAAGAGGTGTTGGAATCATGACATCGTATTCTGCAGTTTACACTGAAAGTTGACAACCATAAAAAAAGAAGCAACTACACGTAAGCCAGGAAATAGCTTCTAATGGAGGGTATTCAACAGGTGTGAAGAAAACTCGATTTCCACGAAAGAAGACTGCTGCAAATACATTTTCTACTCTCAATTTTAGCCGGACGCTGTGGCCGAGCGGTTCTAGGCGCTTCAGTCCGGAACCGCGCTGCTACTAAGGTCGCAGGTTCGAATCCTGCCTCGGGCATGGATGCGTGTGATGTCCATAGGTTAGTTAGATTTAAGTAGTTCTAAGTCTCGGGGACTGATGGCCTCAGATGTTAAGTCCCATAGTGTTTAGAGCCATTTGAACCATTTTACTATCAATTATGCTGTCGTTGGCCGACTGTCATAACATCGACAGAGTCACTCACCTACAACTAATGAAACTGTCGGTAGTCGCTATAAGAGTAAACTGGAGCAGCTAGAAAAATGGCACGGAACGATAAGCCCCGAATGGATGCATATCGAGCAGTAATAAGCCTCTCCTTTCATTCTATCGGCAAACGGGCCACAGAAGCGCTGGCCACGGGACTAAACTTCGTTGTAATATCCGAGCGGATCCGTACAGAGAAAATGATCGAGAACACAAAAACACCTCTCCAGCACATAGCCATAACAGAAGCTGAGAAAATTAAGCAGAAAACCGTCGGAATTTTATTACATGCAGAGACACCGAGGCACAGCCTTAGATGTGAGGAGCGAGCAGCTGTCACCCGACTAAAGAAGAACAGTGAAATAGTGACATTACAAGCAGATAAAGAGAATACTACTGCCATCTTGATCACTGTGCAGTATGAAGTGTAGAATGGTGCAATCTACTATGAACTAAGGGTGGCAACTATGGCCAAGATAATTCAAAAGACCCAGATGTCGATCCGGTACTCAAGAACTGACGCTTATAAAGCCAAAGGACTCATAGCAGAACTCCAGTTCCACCTAGAATTTATGGTTCCAGAGGTGCGAATTGAACTCCAGCCTTTAAGGGTGATAGTGAATGGGATCAACTCGGCTACGTACAATTTGACAACGTTTCTAGCCTGCGAGAAGAACTCGACGCACATTACAGAACGGCTAAAGAGAGAAACAATTTTACTTGTCCATCATGGTGAGCTTCGACGTAAAGTTACTATTCACTAGCGTACCAGTAGACGAAACTGTTCGTATCCTACGATTGATGTTCAATAAGTAATGCACCACATTTTTTTCTGAAAGCAGATTGGTTTTACTCAGGATTCTAGTACACGGTATTATTCCCCCATCTTTTGCTACAAAACTCTATTTTTCAACATAATCTCCGTTCAATGCGACGGCCTTATTCCTCATTACTGGAAGGGACTGTGTGCCCGCACGATACCACAGTACTGGTCGATGTCTGAGCCAGCGTCTTGCTGAATCAATAACCTCACCATCATCCATGTACTGCTTCCAGCGAACTGCATGCTTCATTGGGAAACACAGATGAACGAGGAACAACCGTCGCCTCGGATGTGCAGACTTGTGTGAGGCCTTGCGTTGTCGTGAAGAAGGAGAAGCTCATTTGCATTCTTGTGGCGACGAACACGCTGGAGTCGTTTCTTCAGTTTCCTGAGGATTGCATAATACACTTCCGAGTTGACCATTATATCATCAGGGAGGAGGACGTCGTACAGAATAACCCCTTCAGAGTCCCAGTAGACCGTCGCCATGACTTTACCGGGTTAGGGTGTGGCTTTAAATTTTCTCCTCGGAGGAGAGGTGGTTTGCCACCACTCCATCAACTGTTGTTTTGTTTCCGGTTAGAAGTGACGACCCCATATTTCATCGCCTGTGACGTTGTTTGACAAAAATTGTCACGATCAGACTCGTAATGTGCAAGTAAGTCCGCACAGATGGTTCTTCGTTGCTTTTTATGGTCTTCTGTGAGGCGAGGATGAAAATGGTTCAAATGGCTTTGAGCACTATGGGACTTAACATCGGAGGTCATCAGTTCCCTAGAACTTAGAACTACGTAAATCTAACTAACATAAGGGCATCACACTCATCCATACCCGAGGCAGGATTCGAACCTGCGACCGTAGCAGTCGTGCGGTTCCGCACTGAAGCGCCTAGAACCACTCGGCCACCGCGGCCGGCGCGAGGATGAACCCAGTGGGCACACACCTTCTGTACCCCAGCTGGTGGACGAATGTGTCAGCAGCACCAACAGAGACGTCCTATTGAGCATGGAGGTGTTTCGTTGTGATCCATGGATCACATCGAAAGAGAGTAAGCGCACGTTCCAAGTTGTGGGAATCACAGCTGTCTGCAGCCGACCAGCACACGGGAGTGGACCGGTTTACGCGATCTTCCTGCGATGATGACACACGACTCACTGTGCTTTTGTTCACTGCCAGATCTCCGCAGACGTCCTGCAAGCGTCTATCAATATCTGCGGCTCTCTGGTTTTCCACCAAAAGAAATTCGTGACAATTCTCTGCTTGGAATGCACCTCCGTTACAGACGTCACTTTGAAGGCTACGTATAGCGTCGCCACCTATCGGAATTTCATGAAACTATAGGAGCTGAAGAGAAAATATTACTCGATGTCCCACAATAAAATCCTCATTTTTTCAACCGAAATTGGTAGAAAAAAGTATTGCATTAGTTGTTGAAAGCCTCTCGTACAAGCGGGTGTCCCGCCAGACGTACACGATCTGATTGAGTTATGTTTGTCATCACCATACTTCAAATAGACAGGAAAATACTACGAGCAGCCTGACCGCGCAGCCCCTGAGTGATGCCCACAACATCACATCTGAGCTCAAAAGGCTGCGAACAACGTCCTTGGCCATTAATCTAGCCATGAATCGGTCCACACAGCCAGGGTAACAAAAAGAGAAAGCAAGGTAATGGACAAATTGCAGCCAGATGCGCTCTTATCATGTGTGGAGAATGTTACTGACCGGATTTGTACACACCTATGCCGGGTCGATATCCAGCCTGTCTTCTACAGCAGTTGCAAGATCCAGAATGTGGCAGCCTCCACCAAGGACAAAATAGATGATACACACACAACAGGCGAGCACAAGGTGGGTGGAATGTCAAAGTGGAGAAGTGTACATCGACGAGGCCGGCAGGCCGATAGCGACGCCGATATGGGAACACAAGGGCTACATTCGTATAGGGCAACACGGCAAATCTACAGTGGCCGAACACTAGGAAGACTGTGGCAAGGAAATACAATTTAACGTAATTTGCGCACTTGCCAAGCAGCCGGGGATGGTGAAATACCAGATCAGAGAAGCCATTGAAATGTTAAAACACTCAAACACCATGAAAAGAGAGGATGATGTGCTCAGGCTTGCTCGATCCTGGCTGCCGGCGCTCAGTATCCACCAGGCCGGACCAACAACACGAAACGTGAGCGTTAAGCCCAGACTTCATCACCGATGGCCACCAATCATGTCACACAAGGCAAGAAGCAACAGACAACACCAGATCCTCACCCCCTTCATCACATAATCCATTACGATTAAGTTGCCACTCTTTCAACCTCATATGACCAATGACCAATTATATCAACGCCTTTTTAAAATTATGACGTAACGTCATATTCAGTGAGCAGGCATGACAAAGAAACGCGACCCTGGACAGGAAAAACACAACAGTGGGCACAGAAGAAGGCCACAGTGACCGTGTCCAGCGCTTTGGTTTCACCAGTAATAGTATTTAACAATAAGATTTCGCACCGTACCCAGTAAACTTTTTCGTGAACTGTTTCTCACCCCGGAAGCCTACGCAGTTATATGAACCAGACTATTGCTGGTTAATTAATACACAGACCCTCTGAGTTTAAAGATCGCCAAGATGTCTCTCTGCACTCTATGCACGTCTGGTAAGCGGGCTGCCTAACTTCCAAGTGAGTACTATTCACCTTACACCTTCAGTGTAGTGGTTTTTACGTTAACTGTGAGGATTTATGTTTACTACAATTTTCATTGATTCACTGCTACAAGCCTTTGTTTATAGAGTTATATGTAACTGCGGGCTGTGAAACATATTATTATATAAGCTGCTACCCTCTCAGTAGGGTCTCATACTTCATAAATATACATATATTTGAGCAAATATTCGTAATGTAAGTCCATAAATTTACAGCTACTAACCCACATGTCACATCTTTCACACACACAAACAAATATTACAGTAGCGTCACGTTTAACAAGTCTTGTACGTCAATTACAACAGAATACATTAGCCGTTCTACTGGTAAGTCTTTCATGCACAAAAGAAAAAATGATTCATACGGTATTGTTTCTTCCGAAAGGCAGTCTCATCCACCTAATCGGAAAGGGTTTCCTCTTTCTGTGGGAGAATTGTGTCTTAATGAGCGGTTTTATTTATTTATTTGTGTTTTTGAGTCATCAGTGTTCTGTCTGATTTGATGGGACCCGCCACGAATCCCTCTCCTGTGCCAACTTCTTCATCTCAGAGTAGCACTTGCATCGTACGTTATCAGTTACTTGCTGGATGTATCCAATCCCTGTCTTCCTCTACTGTTTTTACTCTCTACAACTCCCTCTAGTACTATGGAAATTGTTCCCTGATGTCCTAACAGGTGTCCTATCATCCGGTCCCTTCCTCTTGCCATTTCTTTCCGCGTCGAGTCTGCGGAGAATATCCTCATTGTCTACCTTATCAGTCCACCAGTTTTCAACATTCTTCTGTAGCACCACATCTCAAATGCTTCGATTGTCTTCTGTTCTGCTTTTCCCACAGTCCATGTTACCCTACCATACTATCCTATGATCCAATCGTACGCTATCGGAAATTTCTCCCTCAAATTAAGGCCTATGTTTGGTACTAGTAGACTTCTCTTGGCCAGGAATGCACTTTTTGCCAGTGCTAGTCTGCATTTTATGTTTTTCTTGCTCCGTCTAACACGAGTTATTTCCGTCATTGCTTCTTCGACAAATACACTCCTGGAAATTGAAATAAGAACACCGTGAATTCATTGTCCCAGGAAGGGGAAACTTTATTGACACATTCCTGGGGTCAGATACATCACATGATCACACTGACAGAACCACAGGCACATAGACACAGGCAACAGAGCATGCACAATGTCGGCACTAGTACAGTGTATATCCACCTTTCGCAGCAATGCAGGCTGCTATTCTCCCATGGAGACGATCGTAGAGATGCTGGATGTAGTCCTGTGGAACGGCTTGCCATGCCATTTCCACCTGGCGCCTCAGTTGGACCAGCGTTCGTGCTGGACGTGCAGACCGCGTGAGACGACGCTTCATCCAGTCCCAAACATGCTCAATGGGGGACAGATCCGGAGAGCTTGCTGGCCAGGGTAGTTGACTTACACCTTCTAGAACACGTTGGGTGGCACAGGATACATGCGGACGTGCATTGTCCTGTTGGAACAGCAAGTTTCCTTGCCGGTCTAGGAATGGTAGAACGATGGGTTCGATGACGGTTTGGATGTACCGTGCACTATTCAGTGTCCCCTCGACGATCACCAGTGGTGTACGGCCAGTGTAGGAGATCGCTCCCCACACCATGATGGCGGGTGTTGGCCCTGTGTGCCTCGGTCGTATGCAGTCCTGATTGTGGCACTCACCTGCACGGCGCCAAACACGCATACGACCATCATTGGCACCAAGGCAGAAGCGACTCTCATCGCTGAAGACGACACGTCTCCATTCGTCCCTCCATTCACGCCTGTCGCGACACCACTGGAGGCGGGCTGCACGATGTTGGGGCGTGAGCGGAAGACGGCCTAACGGTGTGCGGGACCGTAGCCCAGCTTCATGGAGACGGTTGCGAATGGTCCTCGCCGATACCCCAGGAGCAACAGTGTCCCTAATTTGCTGGGAAGTGGCGGTGCGGTCCCCTATGGCACTGCGTAGGATCCTACGGTCTTGGCGTGCATCCGTGCGTCGCTGCGGTCCGGTCCCAGGTCGACGGGCACGTGCACCTTCCGCCGACCACTGGCGACAACATCGATGTACTGTGGAGACCTCACGCCCCACGTGTTGAGCAATTCGGCGGTACGTCCACCCGGCCTCCCCCATGCCCACTATACGCCCTCGCTCAAAGTCCGTCTACTGCACATACGGTTCACGTCCATGCTGTCGCGGCATGCTACCAGTGTTAAAGACTGCGATGGAGCTCCGTATGCCACGGCAAACTGGCTGACACTGACGGCGGCGGTGCACAAATGCTGCGCAGCTAGCGCCATTCGACGTCCAACACCGCGGTTCCTGGTGTGTCCGCTGCGTCGTGCGTGTGATCATTGCTTGTACAGCCCTCTCGCAGTGTCCGGAGCAAGTATGGTGGGTCTGACACACCGGTGTCAATGTGTTCTTTTTTCCATTTCCAGGAGTGTATATTGAATAGCAGGCCTAAAGACTACATCCCTTTCTTACGCCCTTTTTATTCTGCCCACTTTCTTTCCTTTTGGTTCTTGAACATATTGTGTATTACCCGTCTTTCCCTATAAGTTACTCCTATTTTCTTATGATTTCGAACATCTTGCACCATTTTATACTGTCGACTGTTTTCTCTAGGTCTACAGATCCTATGAACGTGTCTCGATTTTTCTTGTCTTGCTTCCATAATCAACCGCAACGCCAGAAATGCCTCTCTGGTGCCTTTACCTTTCATAATCCAAACTGATCGTCATCTAACAGAACGTCGATTTTCTTTTTAATTCTTCTGCATTTTAATCCTTTCAGAAACTTAGCTGCATGAGCTGCTAAGCTGATTGAGCGATGTTCCTTGCACTTTTCGGCTGTTACTATCCTCGGAATTGTGTGAATGATGTTTTTCTGAAAGTTTGTTGATATATCGCCAATCATACACGCCGGCATGAATAGCCAATTTGCTGAAACTTCCCCCATTGAGTTTGTATGTTATCCATCTCTTCTGTCTTATTTGATTTTAAGTCCTGCAAAGCTCTTTTAAATTCTTATTCTAATAATGGACCTCCTATCGCTTCCCTGTCGACTCCTGATCTTGTATGTCACGTTGTCAGACATGTCGTCCCCTTCGTACAGGTCTTCAATGTTGTCTTACCACCCATCTACTCTCTCCTCTGCATTTAACAGTGGAAACCCCATTGAACTCATTATATTACCGCCTTTGCTTTTAATTTCATGGAATGTTGTTTTGACTTTTCTATATGCCGTGTCAGTCCTTCCGACAGCTGTTTCCTTTTCGATTGCTTCACATTTTTCGTGCAGCCATTTCGACTTCGCTTCCCCGCACTTCCTATTTATTTCGTTCCTAAGTGACTTGTATGTCTATAGCCCTGAATTTTCCTGCATTTTTTGTAATTCGTTCTTTCGTCGATAAATTGCAGTATTTCGTCTGTTATCCATGATTTCTACGCAGTTACCTTCTTTGTACGCCTGTTTTTGTTTCCAAGGTCTGTGATTGCCTTTTTTAGAGATACCCACTCCTCTTGAACTGAACTGCCTCCTGAGCTATTCATTACGCAGTATCTATAGTCTTAGAGAACTTCAAGAGTATCTCTTCATGCCTTACAATTTCCATATCCCACTTCCTTGCGCATTTGTTCTTCCTGACTAGTCTCTTAAACTTCAGCCTGTTCTTCATCATCAGTAAATTATATTCTCGTCTCCTTGCTGGACAAATACTGCCAGTGATAATTTCTTCCACTACCAGAATTCGAACTAGCCACCTCCGACTAGGAAGCCACCGCACAAACTCGCTTTGGCAATAGCGGATAAAAAGACGGGTTTTAGTGATACAGCAGCCCATGTTGACCAGGGCTTGTATTAATTGATTCATAGTACTTCATCTGCTCTGGCTGTGAACCATTTCTTCAAATATTTCCTGCCGTTTCCTGTGGTTAAACTGGAATGAAGATGGACTTCGCGAAAACAGATCATGTTTGAACCAACTTCTACGTGTTTTAGTAGCTCCAGAGTTAGGGAACTTCAATATGGAAGTATGCCGGAGGGTTAAGTAATTTAATGTCAACATAATGTGCAAACAGCATGTTAGCATGCTGATAGGAAAATAGTTAAAATTAATGATCAAATTTCAGAAACAGTTGACGAATTTGTATACTTAGGACAACTGGAAGCAACAACTGTATGTAAGCTCAAACAAATAAACAGAAGGGTAAAAATGACTTGGATTTAATTTGGGAAACTTAATGCAGCACTCGAAATGAAATTCTTGCTGTGCTTTAAAAGAAAAGTCTGCAACCAATGTATACTGAAAGTACTAATTTGTGGAAGCAGAGCACGGACCTTAAATGCCCAAACAGTTCAAAATTGAGGGTTGCTCGACGAACAACTGAAAGGCGTAACACGAAGGGGTAGAAAAACGAACAAATGTAGAAGAGATGAGGGGGGAGACTGAGAATTCGATAGTAACTGCGCGGAACTGAAATGGAAATGGGCCGGCCATATGGGGAGACGAGATGGGTTAAGGAGATACTTTGTTGGATTCCCCGTGATAAGTAAAGTGGACGTGGGCTGACTATATTAATAAACAAACATCATAAACTTGGATGCGATAAGCTGAAGATCTTAGGTATGGACAAATCAGGGAGGGACCTATATCCATTACGCAATGTATTCCGCCTAACTCTGCCATCTCATATACTTCCGAAACGAAACAAAATGTGAAAAATACACCTGATCAGGGATGCACCTATGTCGTGGGCTCACAAAATGGGCAGGAATGCACAATCCATGAATGTAAAAAAACATAACTTTCAACACTAAGTTCCTTATTTTTTAAGTGGTACATGTATGTGTCCTCTATGGAAATGAAAACTAGAGATACAATTATTGACCGAAGACTTGTTTTCACTGTTATAACCTTATACCTTCTGAAATACGTAGACTCTAAAGGATGACAACGGCGCCACAGTTTCTGCCGTAACGCGCAGAGCAAGGGTTACCTACAGCAGGCTGCAGGACACGGCAGGCGGCCTGCATTACAGCAGAAACTATGGCACCGTTTCCATTATTTAAAGTTGAAGTATTCCGGAAGTTACAAGGTTTAGAACAGTGAAACCAATACTGTTATCACTAATTCTACCTCTAGCTTTCATTTCCGTAGAAAAACATGTGAGTGCCATTTAAAAAACGTAAGTTTGTGTTGAAAGTGATGTTCATTTACTTGTGGGGATCGTACATTCCTGCCAATTGTGTGAGCTCCTGACTCAGATGCATACCTAGAAAATTGCATTTTTCACATTTTGTTTTACTTCGGAAATACGTGAGATGGCAAACTTAGGTGGGGCACCCGGCATATACAGGGCAATTATATGATGATTTACATCTAAATCTAAATCTACATCTACATCATGCTCAACAAGCCACCTAATGGTGTGTGGCGGATGGTTCTTTCCGAAACACTATTTGATCCCCCATCACTGTTCCACTCGCGAATAGTGTGTGAGAAGAATGATTGTCGGTAAGCCACTGTACTGGCTCTAATTTCTCGAATTTTCTCCTCGTGGTCAGTACGGGAGATCTATGTGGGGGGAAGTAATATGTTGTCCGCCTCCTCCTGAAAAGTACTGTCCCGAAATTTCAATAGTAAATCTCTCCGTAATGCACAGCGCCTCTCTTGTAACAAGTGCCAGTGGAGTTTGTTTAGCATCTCCGTAAAGCTCTCTCACCAGCTGAACGATCTCCTGACGAAACGCGCCGCTCTTCGTTCGATATTCTCTGTCTTCTCTGTCAGTCCTACCTCATAGGGATCTCAGATAGATGAACAATACTCAAGAATCGGGAGAAAAAGAGCCTTATAAGCCACTTCTTTCGTGGACGAGTTACGTTTCCTTAAGCTTCTTCCGATGAATCTGAGTCTGATATCTGCTTTTCCCACCATCTGTTTTATGTGATCATTCCACTTAAGGTCGCTCTGGATAGTTACCCCTGGATATTTTACGGCACACGCTGTCTCCAGCTGTTTGTCATCAATAGTGTAGCTGTACTGTAGTGGAGTTCTTTTCTTATGTATGGGCAATATGTTAAATTTATTTAGGTTCAGGGTCAATTGCCAGAGCCTACACCATTCATCAATTCTCTGCAGTTCGTTCTGCAAATGCTTACCATTTTCTGGCGCTGCTACTTTGGTATAGACAACTGCATCATCTGCGAATAGCCTTAAAGAGCATCCGCCACATTCTACTCGATCATTTATGTGTGTTGTAAACAGCAACGGTTCTATTCCACTTCTTCGTGGTACTTCGAGTATTACCTATAACATCTGTCGATTTTGTTCCGTTAAGAGCGGTGTGTCGGGTTCTGCCTGCAAGAAAATCTTGAATCCAATAGCAAGTCTGCTTCGCTACTCCGTAAGCTCCTATTTTTTTTCATTAAACGGCAATGCGGGACGGTGTCAAATGCCTCACTGAAATCAAGGAACACGGCATCAATCTGAGCGCCGTAATCCACTGCGCTGTGGATCTCATGGGGGAAAAGAGCGAGCTGATGTTACAAACTTTCAGGGATGACGGAGAAGGGTAAATGTGTCAATTTAAGCTAACGGATATTGGTCCAGAAAGATATAAGCAGAAATGGTTCTGATATCTCTGACACTGGAATACATGTACCGGTGCTGTTGTTGCTAAGACTGTAGGGGAAGCAACATTCAGAAGTGGTTGTGTGGAGCAAAACAACAAGAAAATGTCTAGTAAACATGGCTCTAAAATGAATACCTTAAAACCTATGGGAACTTGTTCAGTAAAGATGTATTTCACAGTAACAAGGATGAACAAGTGCTTATAGCTCTTAAGATACGCATCCCTATGTGTACTAGGTATTTTTGTTGTTGTTTCAGTCCATACTACCACCTCTGAAAGTTACCTACCCTACAGTCTTAGCAACAACCCTACCGGTACATGTATTCCACTGTCAGCAGTATCAGAACGATTTTAAAACTTCCGACTTCATCATTTCAGTACCAGGGTTCCTTGTTTCAAACTGGTACATTTACTCTTCACCGTCATCCATGAAAGCCTGTAAGATCATTACGGGATCAACTTGTATAGGCTCATCAGATAATGAGTCACTCTTAAAACAATACAATGGCCGTTATGGAAAGCTGGAAATAATGTGGAACTGGTACTACGCCGCATAGAATATCTGTTTATTTTGAAATTAATAACGAATAACTGTATTTGACGATGTCATTTGTTATGATCGATTTCGAAGTTCTGTTGGCTTCACCATAAGTCATATGCCTTGACAATTTTCGTGGTGATGAATCTCTCATAACTTTGGAACCAATCGAAATAAATGAACATCATAAAATGCACCTGTTTGGAATTAAATTCAAAATAAAAGGAATAAAAGTTATTCTAAGCAACAATCCCATCTTCTCTACAGATTGGTACTAGGCTGTCATGTTCTCTTCCTGCGCTAACGTAGGTCATGGTAGTGAAATGGTGTGTCTGTGGCAGTCGGTTGTATGCACTCAATGCAGAACAGAAGTGCCATAATAGCAGCAGGGAGTTAGTCTTTTTGGACGTACCAATGATTTACTACACCTTGAATGAAGGTGCCAGATTCGTTGGGATATCAGTGCGGATTGTCCATCGTGTCTTCTAACGATGTAACACAGCATAGGAACGACGGATACGAAAAGGTCCTAACCAACAAGGACCGGAGACGAATGCCACACCTTCTCACTGTCAGCAGGTTTTAAATGCGTCAGGAGGTGCTGCTGCCAGTAAATTCAAGTCCATTTCAGTTAGTTTCTAGACGAGCATAGCGAATGAAATTGCATGCAATGTACATCTTCATCTACGTGATTACTCTGCTATTCACAATGAAGTGCCTGGCAGAGGGTTCAGTGAACCACCTTCAAGCTGTCTCTCTACCGTTCCAATTTCGAATGGCACGCGGGAAAAACGAGCACTTACATTTTTCTGTGCGAGTCCTGATTTCTATTATTTTATCGTGATGATAATTTCTTCCTATGTAGGTGGGTGCCAACAGAATGTTTTCGCAATCGGAGGAGAAAACTTGTGATTGAAATTTCATGAGAAGATCCCGTCGCAACGAAAACCGCCTTTTTTTAATGATTGCCACTCCAATTCACGTATCATGTCTGTGGCACTATCTCCCCTACTTCGCGACCAAGCGGGCTGTCCTTCTTTGTACTTTTTCGATGTCATCCGTCAATCCCATCTGATGCGGATCCCACACCGCACAGCAATACTGCAGAGTAGGGCGGACAAGCGTGGTGTAAGCAGTCTCTTTAGTAGACCTGTTGCACCTTCTAAGTGTTCTACCAATGAAACGCAGTCTTTGGTTGGCTCTACCCACAACATTATCTATGTGATCGTTCCAATTTAGGTTATTTGTAATTGTAATCCCTAAGTATTTAGTCGAATTTACAGTCTTCGGATTTGTGTGATTTATCGCGTAATCGAAATTTAGCGGATTTCTTTTAGTACTCATGTGAATAACTTCACATTTCTCCTTATTCATGGTCAACTGCCACTTTTCACACCATACAGATATCTTATCTAAATCATTTTCCAAGTCGTTTTGATCGTCTGATGACTTTACAAGGCGGTAAATGACAGCATCGTGTGCAAACAATCTAAGACGGCTACTCAGATTGTCTCCTATGTCGTTAATGTAGATCAGGAACAATAGAGGGCCTATAACACTTCCTTGGCGAACGCCGGATGTTATTTCTGTTCTACTCAATTACTTTCCGTCTATTACTACGAAATGTGTCCTCTCTGACAGGAAACCACGAATCCAGTCGCACAACTGAGGCGATATTCCATAGGCACGCAGTTTGTTGAGAAGACGCTTGTGACGAGCGGTGTCGAAAGCCTTCTGGAAATCTAAAAATACGAAATCAATTTGACATCCCCTGTCGATAGTACTCATTACTTCATGAGTATAAAGAGTTAGCTGTGTTTCGCAAGAACGATATTTTCTGAATCCGATCTGGCTACGTGTCAAAAAATGGTTTTCTTCGAGGTACTTCATAATGTTCGAATACAGTATATGTTCCAAAACCCTACTGCAAATCGACGTTACCGATATGGGCCTGTAATTCAACTGATTACTCCTACTTCCCTTTTTGGGTATTGGTGTGACTTGAACAATTTTCCAGTCTTTAGGTACAGATCTTTCTGTGAGCGAGCGGTTGTGTATAATTGTTAAATATGGAGCTATTGTATCAGCATACTCTGAGAGGAACCTGATTGGTATACAATTTGGACCGGAAGCCTTACTTTTATTAAGTGATTTAAGCTGCTTTCCGACACGGAGGATATCTATTTCTATGTTTCTCATCTCGGAATCGGGTACTTCGGAAAACGCCGTTGCTCACAGCGACACAAAACACCACGTCTTCAGCATGCCAAACAACAGTCGTATGGAGGGATGTAGTGCGGTCCTACAATTCACGATTTTGTTTCATTTCAGTGATGTAAGGCATCGCACCCTCCGAGAAGCTAATGAGGTCTGCAGTATGTGAAGAATGTACTCGGGTCGGAAGTGGTTTCGTGCCATGACTTGATCCCACTAATTTAGGTTATCGTGAAGATGAACCAGGATGTTTGTTACAACGCTCTTGGTGGCCAAATGTTGCCTTTTCTTTTGCGTATCCATGATGGGTATTCAGTAGACGTGCCCAAAATCATATCAGCTGCACATGTTTCTAGTTTCACGAACGCTCAGGGAGCCTGATAAATCATTCGATCTTAATCCCACAAGAAATGTCTTGTACCTTTTAGAACAGCTGGTGAAAATTAGCGATCAACATTCCCGAAATTTTGTAGCTCTATTGATCATCTAATCAATGTGTGGTCTCAACTGGATATGCCATAACTGAAGACAGTTCTAGACACGCCGTACTGAGGCCATTGTCAAAGCTAGAGGGTGTGTCATACGTGTTGTCTGCTAGATGTTTTAATGTTTTGTTCAGTGTAAATAAGAGAGGTAGTCACCTCTACTTACCACATAGAATAAATAAATAAATGTACCGCACATAGTTAATTTTTTGGGCGCTGCTAGAGAAAGCAAAACAAAACGGCACAGCCCACTGATAATGTACTGCGACATTTTCTTTGGGCTCCTCTAGTGACGCGCTACAGTATTGTAATGTGTTCCAGGATTCCAGGCATGTACCGATAAGAAAACAAAATTCGCAACAAAATTAAACGATCATTCTTTCGAAACCCAGTAATTGCCTCACATTCCGACACATAAATTTGAAATTTTGGCTCAAAGGTGCGTACAACCTTTCTCTATAATGATGCAAAAACATGGCGCTCTGAGACGCCACCCTCAGACACCGCGATGCTTCACTCAGCAAGATGTTGACACATGCGAAAAAAAAAAGAAAAAACACAGTTCAGAAATTCCTGTGAGGTTTAAAGTGGGTAAATGGTATCACACTGGCACCAGATTTCACAGAGTTCTGCCCAACACCATCGAGGACGTGTACACTATGGGAAGGTCGCCACACCTACTATTACCCACAATTCAACCCTTCTTTTGCCGTCTCTGCGATGGAGATCTGAACCGCAACACCCGGTGTTGAAATCATGCAGTTTTCTTATGGGTGACCGAGAGAAACATTTCACACACCGCCGCTCAGAATCGACTCGAAAAGACCTCAGGGCATAAAGAGAGTAATTAAAATCACTCATTACCTTGGGGAGTTGATTCCCACACGTTTCGGTGTCAAAAACGACAGTTTGCAGTGTCATAACCAAAGGAGGACGTTCTTGACAACGTGGGTGTGCGTGATTAAACAGCTAAGGGTCTCTCTAGCACCCCAAGCTCTGCAACTCCATCGGTTCCACCCACGCACCTCTTTTGAGTACTTTGAAAGTGTACCAGCCAGAAACTTCGACAACAGTTTAGTCTAGAGACTGCTCTAACGCCTAAGGGTTAGGCAACCCCTTTGACATTCATTAGGAGTGGTTTGCTTACCTTCAGGTGCTTAGAGGGACACTTAAACGTTTTATTCACATACACTATGCGATCAAAAGTATACGGACACGCCCAAAAACATACGTTTTTCATATTAGGTGCATTGTGCTGCCACCTACTTCCACATACTCCATATCAGTGACCTCAGCAGTCATAAGACATCGTGAGAGAGCAGAATGGGGCGCTCCGCGGAACTCACGGACTTCGAATGTGGTCGGGTGAGTGGATGTGCCGGCCGGAGTAGCCGTGCCGTTCTAGGCGCTACAGCCTGGAGCCGAGCGACCGCTACGGTCGCAGGTTCGAATCTCGCCTCTGGCATGGATGTGTGTGATGTCCTTAGGTTGGTTAGGTTTAATTAGTTCTAAGTTCTAGGCGACTGATGACCTCAGAAGTTAAGTCGCATAGTGCTCAGAGCCATTTTTTTGAGTGGATGTCTGTACGTGAGATTTCCACACTCCTAAACATCCCTTGGTCCACTGTTTACGATGTGATAGTAAAGTGGAAACGTGAAGGGACACGTACAGCACAAAACAGTACAGGCCGATCTCGTCTGTTGACTGACAGAGACCGCCGACAGTTGAAGAGGCTCGTAATGTGTAATAGGCAGACATCTATCCAGACCATCACGCAGAAATTCCAAACTGCATCAAAATCCACTGCAAGTACTCTGACAGTTAGGCGAAAGGTGAGAAAACTTTGATTTTATGGTCTAGCGTCTGCTCAGAACCACACATCACGCCGGTAAATGCCAAACGACGCCTCGCTTGGTGTGAAGATCGTACACACTGGACGATTGAACAAGGGACAAACGTTTTGGGAAGTGACGGATCACGATACACAATGTGGCGATCCGATGGCAGAGTGTGGGTACGGCGAATGCCCGGTGAACGTCATTTACCAGCGTGTGTAGTGTGAACAGTAAAATTCGGAGGCGGTGGTGTTATGGTGTGGTCGTATTTTTCATGGAGGGGCTTGCACCCCTTGTTGTTTTGCGTGGCTCTATCACAGCACAGGCCTACATTGATGTTTTAGGTACCTTTTTGCTTCCCACTGTTGAAGAGCAATTCGGGGATGGTGGTTGCATCTTTCAACACGATCGAGCACCTGTTCATAATGCACGGCAGGTGGAGGAGTGGTTACACGACAATAGCATCCCTGTAATGTACTGGCGTGCACAGAGTCCTGATCTGAAATCTATAGAACACCTTGGGATGTTTTAGAACGCCGACTTCGTGGCAGGCCTCACCGATCAACATCAATGCCTCTCCTCAGTGCAGCATTCCGTGAAGAATGGGCTGCCATTCCCCAAGAAACCTTCCAGCACTTGATTGAAGAGTGGAAATTGTCATCAATGGTGGGTCAACGCTATACTTAACTCCAGGATTACCGATGGAGGGCGCCACGCTCTTGTAATTCATTTTCAGTCAGGTGTCCGGATATTTTTGATCGCATAATGTACATAGTAATTTGGCACCTCCCGCCCCCCTCCCCTTCCCACCCTACCGTGATCTCTCTAAAGGAGAGCGCGAAACAGAAGCGCTTAATATTCTTCGAATGGTTTTGAATAGTCCCTAGTGGTTCCACACCGTATACAAGAGCAAAAATTATGGCGGCACTACACTCCAAAGGGGTCAGATCGCGTTCAGTAGGGTCGCCACCCCACGGTGTCCTCAGAGCGGGATTGAAACGCCTTGGGAGCCCCAAGGGAAGGGGTGATTTTATTGACGCCCTTTATACCACACCCTGAGCCGTTTTCGTCTCGATTGTGAGCAGCGGTGTGTCTGAAATGTTTCCCTCAATCGCCCACAGAAAACCGTGTGATTTCAACGCTGGGTGTCGCCGCTCTGAAGTCCATCGCAGAAGCAGCAACAGAAGAGGTGAGATGGGGTTAAGAGGAGGTGAGACGACCTTCCCATCGTGTGACACGTCCACGGTGGCATTGGGAAGAATTGTGATGAAATTTGATGCCAATGAGATATCGTTAACCCACCTTAAAGCTCACATCAACTTCTGAGCTGTGACCTGTTTTCACTTGCGTCGAAACTTTGTTGTTTGAAGCATCGTTGAGGCCGAGGGTAACGTTGCAGGGCGCCGCACCTTTGCGCCATCACAGAGGAAGGTTGCATGCCTTTTAACCACAAGTTCAAACTTACGATTACAAGGTTTCGAAAAAGTCTTCATTTAACATAGCTGCGCAATGTAATTAGAAAACTTCATGTTTTCCGGATGATAGTTACGACTTTTCCTCGTCTGCCCCTTATTATTCGTTCCGAGGAATTTGTTCGCGAGTTAGCACATAATGCTGAAATACTCGCACATTTTCCTTGAAAACAACGACAATACTATAGCGACGAGCACAGAGGAAGGAATCGTTTCTCGCACGACGGACACTTGAAGAAACAGTATGGCGGGCGGGTCGTTTGCGGCGCTGGGGAAGTTGGGGCCGAGGTAGCAGGTGGCAGGTGGCGACAGCAGGTGCGCGGCGCCCCTCCGCAGAACGAATTGCCGGCGGCGCGGCTGCATCATCTGGTGCCTCCTGCGCCGTGCTGTGCTCCGGCGCACGCGGCGCCGCGCCGCGCCGGTACAGTCGAAGCCCTGCGACAATCGATACTCGCTGCCGCCCGCTCGCAGACGCAGTGTCTGACAGTCGCTGCCCAACTTCGGTGTCCCTCTACACGGCTTGACAAACGATCGGGAAGAGCAATATATTTCAGCAGGAAATGCTTTAAGAGGCGACTGGTATACCGCAAGGTTCTGTCTTGGGTTCTTGGATATAATCTCACATCTCCATTTCAGCTGACTTCATTTTTTCACATAAAATATATTTTTTTAAATTGTGCTCCACTTCTATTATGAACACATTTTATGTACAGCCACCTCAAAGATGCGAAAATATTTATTGTTCTGCAACCAGTGTAGACTGTATGTTATCATTTGGAATATCTGGAAGTGATACATTATACTAGCCAAATAACGAGCAAAAAAGATGCATCTAATACTATGATCCGATATGAGCCATATCTATACTTCCATATTACTATATAAACACAAGTCACTATTTAACTTTGTTACCAAAAATCTCGAAAGGTTCTTGACCAACATATTTCAGATTTGTCCACAATAGTACAACAAACGTTCGGACAGACATATGTAATCATTTGAACACAGATAGGCAATGTATTTTTAATAAATAGCATGTATAAACATATACATGTCATATAACGAGGAAAGGTTGTTAACAAACATAGCAAAAGTTCTTGTCTGATTTACTTCAAATATTAACACGATGTTCCAATAAATATTTTGTCAGACATAAGCTATACATGTTTTTAATATATATGGTATATAAACGTACATAAAATAAATAAATAAAGAGAACCATGGTCACCATAAATTGAAAAAATTGAAAAAAAATCTTGACCGATTTACTTCAGATTTTGACATCCTCCTCTGTGAAGCATTGGACAGACAGAGAGTACTTATTTTCTAATACTTATGGTGTAGAAATGTATATATATCTATAATACTATTTAAAGACAATACATCGTTTAATGTTGTTACCTAAAATATCCAAAAGTGCTTAACAAATTTACTTCAGATTTTTACACAATGATCTAATATTCATTCAGAAAGACATAGGCTATATTTTTTATTACTTATGATACATAAATATAATAATAAAATATAGAATTGCGAAATGTTGTTTAAAAAATCTCCAAAAGTTATTGAGTGATTTACTTCACATTTTTACACTTCGCTGTAATTAACATTTGAACTGAAAAAGCTGACATACTTTTTAATATATGTAATACATAAATAACCGTATATCATTTATAAAGAGCAAATGTTGTTAGCAAATATCTCGAAGATTAATTCAAATTCAAATACGCTAAAAAATGTCTGGATGGAAGTAGGATTTCAATGTGTATGTAATATGTAAAGGAGAAACATTGTTAGCGAAAATCTCGAGCAGTTCTTGATCAATTTAATTCAAAATTTTCCGCCATATTCTACTAAAAGTTCATACTAACATAGACAATTTGTTTTTAAACATAAATTTGTAGGTTTTCCTGTTAAAACGGACTTTGAGAAAGTAAATGCTATAATATGTTGCGATGTGGTGTGAACATTTGCGGTTTCGTTAACACTTTCACTGTCAGTTTTAACTACAATATCAGAGCGTTTAAATCATTAGATAAATGGTTTCTCTCTTATATATTTTTCCTCTTTGTACATAATTTTAAAGAAAATTGTACACACAACAATGTACTGTTTTGGTTTCTTCCTCACAGTTGGTTTTAACAGAAAATGGCTAATTGGATGATGATTAGAATACTACTACAGAACCTGAATCCTTCAAACCATTGAAATCCCATTTTAAAGCTATGTAAAATACTGTGATTGATGCTACTAGTCTTACAGATCTAGCAACTGGAGAGCTCTTTCTCATACCGCATATACCAATGATAACAATAATTTTCCCATTCATTTTAGGCGACTTCAACTCCCAGTCAAGGTTTTGTTTTGCAATAACAATAAACAAGGTTTAAAGTCAGAGAGAGGGTAGGCACAGAAAGGGGAAGCAGTACATCGACAGTGAGAAAGGGAGGAGGAAATCGAGAAAGCTAGGGGACGGAGGTTGTGGACGGAGAGAGGGGGGAGGAGCAAGAGATGGACTGAGGAAGGGGGCAGAAGTAGTCTCTTTCTCTCTGATCCGATTAGAACGCATATTGAATTCATATATATAATATAATTAGTAATTTCAAAGCATTGCTGCACTTGCTTATGTGTAATAAGAGCATACATTTTTTGAACGAATTACCATGATTATGATATTACATATGTCTTTTCCCTCACACAGTCCTATGCTTATTTGAGGAATTATGTCCAGACCTTCCAGATGATGACATATTGTCGAAACTAGTTCCAAAACAAAAAAGATTTTAGCAGCTTTATGGTGGTTATCCATAGAATGTCAAATTTAGTGTTTTGAAGGTGATGCAAGTGTGTTACTGAGAGAAAAACTAATGACATTTTTGAAAATGTCAGTAGATGGTCAGAGGCAAATGGAGTGCTGATTAATTTTGACAAAACTCTGTACACACATTCAGTTCACTTTGTGAGGAACGTCAGTGTGTCTCGATGGGAAAATGTACCGTTATTTTTCTTTACCAGAAATCTTTATTTAAGCGAAAAACTCACAATAATTTCAGTGTGTAACTGGTCTCGGTTGTCACAACAACAGTCTTCATATTGTAGCACTGTATTAACAAATTATTACGCAATGGGTAATATATTCACTTTGAAGATATTCATACATGAAAGAAGTTATTCCATGATGTCTTAGCAGATGTTCTATCATCCTGTGCTTTCTTCTTGTCAGTGTTTGTCATACATTACTTTCCTTTCCGATTCTGCACTGAACCTCCTTATTCCATATTTTAACTGTTCACCTAATTTGCAACATTCGTCTGTAGAACCGCATCTCTAATGCTTCGATTCTCTTCTGCTCCAGTTTTCCCGCAGTCCATGTTTCACTACACGTAATCCTGTGCACCAAACGTACATTCTAAGAAATTTCTTCCTCAAATTAAGGTCTATGTTTCATACTAGTAGACTTCTCTTGGCCAGGAATACCGTTTTTTCCTATGCTAGTCTGCCTTTGATGTCCTCCGTGCTCCGTCTGTCATCGGTTATTTTACTGCCTAACTAGCAGAATTTCTTACCTTCGTCTACTTCGTTATCACCAATTGTAATGTTAAGTTCCTCGCTTTTCGCATTTATGCCATTTCTCATTACTTTGGTCTTTCTTCGGTTTACTCTCATTCCGTATTCTGTACTCATTAGAATGTTCATTCCATTCAGCAGATTATGTAATTCTTCATATTCACTGAGGGTACTAATGTAATCAGCGAATCGTACCACTGAATTTGAGTCCCGCTCTTAAACCTTTCTTCTGTTTCCGTCACTGCACCTCCGATGTATAGATTAGACAATAGGAGCGAAAGATTACAACCCTGTCTTACGCCCTTTTTAATCAGAGCTCTTTGTTCTTGGTCTTCCATTCTTATTATTCCTTCTTGGCTCTTGTGCATATTGTATATTACACGCCTTTCCCTATAGTTTACTTCTATTTTTCTCAGAATTTTGAACATCTTGCACCATTCTACATTATCGAGTGCTCTCTTCAGACCGACAAATCCTATAAATATTTCTTGATTTTCCGTAGTCTTGCTTCCGTTACCAACCGCAATGTTAGAATTGCCTCTCTGGTGCCTTTACCTTTCCTAAAGCCAAACCGTTCGCCATATAACACATCCTCAATTTTCTCTTCCATTCTTCTGTGTATTATTCTTGTCAAAAACGTAGAGGCATGAGCTGTTAAGCTGATTGTGCGATAGTTCTTGCACTTAGCAGCTCTTGCAGTCTTCGAAATTGTGTGAATGACAGTTTTTCGAAAGTCAGATGATATGTCTTCAGACTCATACATTCTAGACACCAACTTGAATAGTCGGTTTGTTGCCATTTTCTCCAATGATGGTAGAAATTCTGATAAAATGTTGCCTATCCCTTCTGCCTTATTTGACATTAACCCCTCCAAAGCTCTCCTAAATTCTGACTGTAATACTGAATCTCCTGTTTCTTTTAAATCGACTCCTGTTTCTTCTTCTATCACACCGCACAAACCTTCCCCTCTTACAGGCCTTCAATGTACTCTTTCCACCTATCTGCTCCCTCCTCTGCATTTAATATCGGAATTCCTAGTGCACTCTTAATGTTACCACACTCGCTTTTAATTTCACCGAAAGTTGTTTTGGCTTTCGTGTATTTTTCCTGCAGCCATTTTGTCTTAGCTTCCGTGTACTTATTATTTATTTCATTCCGCAGTGATTTGTATTTCCGATTTCTTCAATTTCCCTAAACATCGAACAATTGAAGTATTTCTTATGTTATCCATGGTTTCTTAGAGGGTACGTTCTTTATACCTATATTTTTCTTTCAAACTTCTATAATTGTTCTATTTAGTGAAGTCCATTCCTGATGAACTGAACTTTCTACTGAACTATACCTTATTGCAGTGTCTATAGCCTAAGAGAAGTTCAAGTGTATCTCTTCATTCCTTAGTACTTCCATATTGCACTCCTTTGCTTATTGATTCGTCCTGACTAGTTTCTTAAACTTCAGTCTACTCTTCACCACTACGAAATTGTGATCTGAGTGTATATCTGCTTCTAGGTGCGCCTTAGAATCCAGTATCTGATTTCGGAAACTCTGTTTGACGTTGATGTTATCTAACTGAAATCTTCCCGTATCTCCAGGCATTTTCTATGTATACCTCCTTCACTTGTAATTCTTGAACAGAGTATTCGCTATTACTAGGTGAAATTAATTGCAGAAGTCAATTAGTCTTTCTGCTGTCTCATTCCTGGTTTCAAGCCCATATTCTCCCGTAACCCTTTCTTCTACTCCTTCGCCTACAACCGCATTCCAATCCCTATGAATATTAGATTTGCATCTCCCTTTACGTTCTGAATTACATGTTCAATGTGCTCTTATACCTTCTCTATCACTTCATCTTCGGCTTGTGACGTCGACATGTATACCTGAACTATTGTTGTTAGAGTTGGTTTGTTGTCGATTCTGACGAGAATAACGCTACCACTGAATTGTTCACAGTATCTCACTGTCTGCTCTACCTTCCAATTCATAACGAATCCTACTCCCGTTTTACCACTTTCTGCTGCTGTTGATATTACCCTATACTCATCTGACAAGGAATCCTTTTTTTTCTTTCCATTTCTCTTCACTGACCCCCACTACAACTAAAATGAGCCTTTGCATTTCCTTTTTCAGATTTTATAGCTTCACTACTAAGTTCAAGCTTCTGACATTCCACGCACCGACTCGTAGAACTTTATCCATTCGTCGGTTATTCAATCGTTTTCCCATGGTCACCTTCCCCTTGGGCAGACCCCTACCGGAGATCCGAATGGGGGACTGTTCCGAAATCTTTTGACAATGGAGAGGCCAGCATGACACTGTTTCAATCATAGGTCACGTGTCCTGTTGATACACGTTATGTGTCTTTAATGCAGTGGTTTCCATTGCCTTCTGCATCCTCATTGCTGATTCTCCTGCCTGTAGAGGTAGATTCCCAACCCAAGGGCAAGAAAGTGCCCTGAACCTCTACCTAATCCTCCACCCAGTTTGACAAGGCCGTTGAGTGAATGAAGGTGACTTTTTGTGCCGGAAGTCTTCGGCCGCCTTTACTGATGTTTTTCATTCAGAATTTAAACGGGGGCTAGGTTCGAACCGGGACCGAGGACGTTTTGATATTTAGTGAAGACACTACGCCGTGACCACAGGTGGTCAGATGGGTTGTAGGATGTACACTAGAAGATACATTAAGAAATGAATATATTAGAAATGATCAGCAAATTACAGCAGAGATTGACACATATAAGCAGAAATGGAAGGAATATGTAAACATTATGCAACAAGGCAGATATCCCAAAGAAGGTATGTAATATCTATCCAAAGGCGTAAGGCTTGTGTGTTGGCCCAGAAGGAGATGGAGCTTGTAACAAATTAACTTTTGCAGTTTAATTAAGCGCCACGCAGTGAGATATGTATATCCTTGGATTTTTTCACATTTTCGGATTTTTACCTCATTATAAAATCTAAAATTTTTCGAATAAAATGATATATGTATCACTTATAAACTCACATGGGAAGTATGTTATTTTATTTTTTAAATATAACCTACACCAGTTGAAAAAGTTAAAATTTTTACGTGCATTACTTCAAGATCTAATGAAATAGGTATTTTTATATAGAAGGCTGTGGATTGCTGTGTTATAAAGATCATGTCCAGAAGAGGATGGGCACCAGGTTGAAGAAGTTGAAACAAAGTTCGAGAGACAAGGAACATTCGGATGGTAAAACCATAAGAGATAGGCTGACAGACAAAATGATTGATGGACTACAGCAGTATTATGGGATGACCATTATAAATAATACTGAGGATTTGTTGAAAATGAAGAAGGCAGTATGGGCTACCTTCTTCCACAGACTGTCAACTGATGAAAAACCAGTACACCACCTTTGCCCTCCTGGACCTGATTCATGGTGCAATTACCGCAATGCCCAATACTCAAAAGTTCATACGACCATAAACATTCCAGTCCAGCAGCAGTCATGGATATCATAAAATCTATTTACAGAGACCTGACAAATCCTGAATCACTGAATAAGTGTCTGCATGGTCAGACTCAAAATCCCAATGAGTCGTTCAATAATCTTATATGGACTCGCTTACCAAAAAAGGTTTTTGTTGGAATGAAGACACTAAAGTGGGGGGGGGGGGCAGTGATGCTGTTATTGCTTTTAATGATGGCAACATTGGTAGGGTGAAAGTGCCACAGTAAATGGTGTAAGACGCGTATATTTCTATTGTCTGTTGTCAAACCACAATTTATGAAAGATGTTTATATTTTATTAATAGGATTAAGTAGGAATAATTAATATTTGTCATGTTGGAAATAATTGTGGTAGCAGGGAATGTCTGCACCAAAGTATTGTTGGCAAGAGAGACCGCAAATTGATATACACTCCTGGAAATGGAAAAAAGAACACATTGACACCGGTGTGTCAGACCCACCATACTTGCTCCGGACACTGCGAGAGGGCTGTACAAGCAATGATCACACGCACGGCACAGCGGACACACCAGGAACCGCGGTGTTGGCCGTCGAATGGCGCTAGCTGCGCAGCATTTGTGCACCGCCGCCGTCAGTGTCAGCCAGTTTGCCGTGGCATACGGAGCTCCATCGCAGTCTTTAACACTGGTAGCATGCCGCGACAGCGTGGACGTGAACCGTATGTGCAGTTGACGGACTTTGAGCGAGGGCGTATAGTGGGCATGCGGGAGGCCGGGTGGACGTACCGCCGAATTGCTCAACACGTGGGGCGTGAGGTCTCCACAGTACATCGATGTTGTCGCCAGTGGTCGGCGGAAGGTGCACGTGCCCGTCGACCTGGGACCGGACCGCAGCGACGCACGGATGCACGCCAAGACCATAGGATCCTACGCAGTGCCGTAGGGGACCGCACCGCCACTTCCCAGCAAATTAGGGACACTGTTGCTCCTGGGGTATCGGCGAGGACCATTCGCAACCGTCTCCATGAAGCTGGGCTACGGTCCCGCACACCGTTAGGCCGTCTTCCGCTCACGCCCCAACATCGTCCAGCCCGCCTCCAGTGGTGTCGCGACAGGCGTGAATGGAGGGACGAATGGAGACGTGTCGTCTTCAGCGATGAGAGTCGCTTCTGCCTTGGTGCCAATGATGGTCGTATGGGTGTTTGGCGCCGTGCAGGTGAGCGCCACAATCAGGACTGCATACGACCGAGGCACACGGGGCCAACACCCGGCATCATGATGTGGGGAGCGATCTCCTACACAGGCCGTACACCACTGGTGATCGTCGAGGGGACACTGAATAGTGCACGGTACATCCAAACCGTCATCGAACCCATCGTTCTACCATTCCTAGACCGGCAAGGGAACTTGCTGTTCCAACAGGACAATGCACGTCCGCATGTATCCCGTGCCACCCAACGTGCTCTAGAAGGTGTAAGTCAACTACCCTGGCCAGCAAGATCTCCGGATCTGTCCCCCATTGAGCATGTTTGGGACTGGATGAAGCGTCGTCTCACGCGGTCTGCACGTCCAGCACGAACGCTGGTCCAACTGAGGCGCCAGGTGGAAATGGCATGGCAAGCCGTTCCACAGGACTACATCCAGCATCTCTACGATCGTCTCCATGGGAGAATAGCAGCCTGCATTGCTGCGAAAGGTGGATATACACTGTACTAGTGCCGACATTGTGCATGCTCTGTTGCCTGTGTCTATGTGCCTGTGGTTCTGTCAGTGTGATCATGTGATGTATCTGACCCCAGGAATGTGTCAATAAAGTTTCCCCTTCCTGGGACAATGAATTCACGGTGTTCTTATTTCAATTTCCAGGAGTGTAATTTTAAAAAGGGCGGGACAGACCACTTATGGATACATTTTAAGAAAAGAGCGGGACAGACCGCGCATTGAATCATTTTGTAATGGTAGCAGGGATTGTCTACATCTACTACATCTACATTCATACTCCGCAAGCCACCCAACGGTGTGTGGCGGAGGGCACTTTGCGTGCCACTGTCATTACCTCCCTTTCCTGTTGTCTGCACCAGAAAGCATTGTTGGCAGGAGAAACTGCACTTTAGCCTTCGTAGGAAGTCAGTAGTATGCGAGAAGTGAAGCGAGTCGGTAGCAGATCTGAAGCGAGAGGTTGAGAGGAGCGGTGTGCTGCCAGCCAACAGCTATGATTTATAAGAGATTATAAACGTATGTACAGAGACATCAGCTAACTATTATCATAAGAGGATTTAATATTATTGAATTATTTTTTTGAGAAACTCAAGACTACTGAAGGTATATTTGCGCAATGCTAGTTGTAAGATTATTGTAAAAAGTAAGTCCCATTTGAACGTTTGTAAAATCATTTCAGTCAGAATATAATTAATTTTTGCCAGCAATATTCCATTTCTGATTATTATCCATCCCAAAAACCATCAACGTAAAACTTTGCAAAATTTTATTGTTGTCAAAGAAAGTTTAACTATGAAATACGTAACTTCAGTAAAATTAATTAAAGAATAACGTCAGCTTTGCAATTAAAGAATAATGTCAGCTTTGGTAATAAATACAGCCACTTATTATGGCAGCCCACCAACAGCTAATAGAGTATAGTAAAACAGAGTAGGTATATTCATGTCGCAGTTCGATGTAGCAGTCAGATGGCGATCCAGTAACAGTAAAAAAAGGTAAGGAAAAGTTTTGGGTTATTGCAGATAACGACTGAGGGCCACGACGACGACACATTCTATGTTTCGTCGAAATAATCAGAAAATCACTTTTAATAAGCAGCAATTAAATTTGTATGCGAAGATTGAGAAAGAGAATTAATTTCAAAGGGAAGATTTCGCTTGTTATTATTAAGTAAGAGGTAGAAATCCTAAGGGAAGGTTTCATAGCTTATTGTAAAAAGGAAGGTTGCGTATCAACAAGAGAGATATAGAGGAGACGGGAAGGTTTCAATGGGAAATAATCCTGGAGCAAACTGCTTCAGAGAACTTGGACGTATGGATAAGGTTACCATTGATAAAGCAGAGTATGCAGCACATTTGGCCACTAAGGTGTCCAGAAAGAAGAAAAGAAGAAAAACCTGGAAAAAGATCAAGAGGATGATATACAGTATGGTGCAGGGTGCTTCTGAGTGACTAAAAATAAAAAAAATTAAGCACATATTAAGTGAGTTACAGTCTTTTGAAACTTTGGAAGCCATTTCTGAAAATTTACATTTCCTGTTGTATTTTTACCTAAATCTCAGAAACCATTTCGAGTAGAGTATTCAAATTTTCAGGGAGTAATAACATACATATCCTGAGTCTACTGAACTAAAAGAAGAACATAATGTTATGTATAATTAAAATTATTTAGGATAACGTACAAAAAATTATACAAAATTTTAACCGTGTAGTTAAAAATTGTATTTCCGAAAGCGGTGGCTAAAATGCAATTATTGTAGTTCAGCAGACTCAGAACATACAGTTTAATGTCCTATAAAAGCTTGATGTCAATGGCTGCAGTGGTTCCTGATATACAGGGAAGCCAAGTCACTAAATTTAACATTGTAGGGAAAGGGCGTTCCAACTCCTCTTAAGAGAGCTTGTAATTATCTGTGTGGAATGGGTGGAACTTCGTCATGTTGATATCACATGGACTGTCATGTGCCCAGTGGGATGTCTTACACTCACTGATGCAAAATATCTGTTGAGAACTGTTCAAGAGTCTCATCAGTGAAACAGAGACCAATGATGTCATTGTTGTAAAGCCCGCACCACACTTTGACAGACGAACGTTGTTTATCCGCCTTTCTCAGCCAGCGTGTAATTGACCAATGCTGCATTTTGGGAAGACTGATTTGCCCTGGTTTGTAAACGATGCTTCATTCGTAAACGAAATTTTGCACATGAACACGGAATCACCATCACGAGAACATCAAGCGATTTTGAAAGTATTTGCCACCGAATTGTTGATGCAGCGAAATCTGGGAAGGATGAAATACATTGGGATGTCATATTCACTGAACACTTATTTGGATGGTCCAACTCCTACCTTAAAGCTGCGTGGTTGTGACACGCTGATTGTGTAACTGCGCCTACAAAAATAGTTGCATTACTCTTATTAGTTGCCGTTTTCTTTTCATGGTACATTTTTTTTATCTTTAAAGTGAGCTAACGGACTTAAATTGTTGAATACACCGGTTCTCGTCACACCAACGAATTTAAGCAACGTTGAGCGTGGCCAGACATAGGCAACCTCTTGGGTACGCTTTGACTTTGGCTTTACGGCAAAAGGGAGGACGTGTGGTGGCACTAAGTTCCTGATCAGACTCTGCGCCAATGTCCCGGATTAAGTTCCTAACCCCTCCGCAGTGTCTCGTGCGATACTGTTGATGGTAATCCGACCGTCGGATGGGGACGTTAAGCTCAGCGGTCCCCTTGGTTCTATTCCCTTCTCAAATCCTCATCCAAAATAGACGTGACACCACACTACACATATCCATTACAGTCACCTACACTTATCAAATATACTTCAATACACAACTCTCACCCTATCTGAAAGGAAGGTGCCACTGTGCGCAAAGGACAGAAGAACCTTTCTAATTAGGCGGTTGAAAATCCTCTTCGGAGTCACAAAACCAACAATGCCACATGACTTTACTTTTATACCTTTAAAATTCCTTGATTTTTTTATAATGTTTACAAGACAGATCATGACGGCTTGGCACTATCACAATACGTTTCAGCATACAATTGCATCGTTGGTTTATTAGTCTGCCTACATTCGTCATAAACGAAAAACATATTCACTTTTCAGACTGTCGTATTCTTTACGAAAGTCTGAATAGTTTTACGAGAAATTTATCTGATCACTACAACAGACTGATGAGCCTCAAGTTTATAGATAAACTCAAGAACCGTCCGTGACGTTAGTGGTTGTTTACACTGTAGACATCTAGTGATTTGCAGCGCTGTTGTCTTGATACGATATAATCGAGTTACACGCGTTTTGTATCGTTTAAGTCCTCTTTGAAATCTCTTTCCAATGCTTCGCAAAAGGTATGTAATTCCATTTGAAATAACACACAAAGTCGTTATAATTCGGCAGCTATAAACTTTAAAAGTCACTTGTGTACGTCAGGAAATTAATGATAGCCGGCCTTGGTGGCCGAGCGGTTCTAGTCGCTTCAGTCAGGCACCGCGCGACTGCTACGGTCGCAGGTTCGAATCCTGCCTCCGGCATGGATGTGTGTGATGTCCTTAGGTTAGTTAGGTTTAAGTAGTTCTAAGTTCTAGGGGGACTGATGACCTGAGATGTTAAGTCCCATAGTGCTCAGAGCCATTTGAACCATTTGGAAATTAATGACAGTGTCCGCTGTAACTGAGCGTCAACCACAGCTTTATATATTTACGAGTTTTGAACATATTTGTGGTGGCGTGTCTTAGCTTCTTCACCCCATGTTGTTCTTCTGAAACACATGTCTTCAAAATAGCACGACGGGATAATTGCAGAAATTAGGACTCATGCGGAAGCTTACCGGCAGTCGTTCTTCCCATATACCGTTTGAGACTGGAGCAGGGGGAGAGGGACAAGTAGTTAGGGACTTCAGAAAATGAGTTACGTACGCTAGTCGTCGCAGTTTCAGACGCCTACGCAACAAGAGTGGCGAATTGTCAGAAGAGAGTACATGCTCCGGGATTAATACAGACTTAAATCTGCTGCCGCACGGAAAACAGATGCAACACAGTGCGCGCTTGAAATGGCTTGGCAACTGGAAACGCACTTCAGCGTTGAAGCGCGCGAGACAGTACAATCTTTGTCGGCAAAAGTCTGAAATCCACGCCGATTCACCGGGAAATTCTGGGGATATGTCGACCAGATAACAGTCTGACTGAGGCCATACAGACGTGGGTGATGCTGATCAGGACGTCCACATTGTCGGTAAGCTGAAAGAACATCTGGCTGAAAGAGATTTTTCCAACAACAAAGACTTTCACAAAGCGGTTCTCGACTGTCTCCTAGAACAAGAACGGATTCCTTGCTTCGAGGAACGTTCCTGTCTTTATTTCACACACTTAGCGAGTACACTATGTGATCAAAAGTATCCGGAAACATGATGAAAATGACTTACAAGTTCGTGGCGCCCTTCATCGGTAATGCTGGAATTCAGTATGGTGTTGGTCCAACCATAGTCTTGATGACAGCTTCCGCTCTCGCAGGCATACGTTCAGTTAGGTGCAGGAAGGTTTCTTGGGAAATGACAGCCCATTCTTCACGGAGTGCTGCATTGAGGAGAGGTATCGATGTCGGTCGATGCCAGGCACGAAGTCGCAGTTGTAAAACATCCCAAAGGTGTTCTATAGGGTTCAGGTCAGGACTCTGTGTAGGACAGTCCATTACAGGGGTGTTATTGTCGTGCAGCCACTCCGCTACAGGCCGTGCATTATGAACAGGTGCTCGATCGTGTTGAAAGATGCAATCGCCATCCCCGAATTGCTCTTCAACAGTGGGAAGCAAGAAGGTACTTAAAACATCAATCTAGGCCTGTGCTGTGGTAGTGCCACGCAAAACAACAATGGTGCAAGTCCACTCCATGAAAAACACGACCACACCATAACACCACCGCCTCCGAATTTTACTGTTCACACTACACACCATGGCAGATGACGTTCACCGGGCATTCGCCATACCCACACACTGCCATCGGATCGGCACATTCTGTTCCGTGATTCATCACTTCACAAAACGTTTTTCCACTATTTAATCGTCCAATGTTTATGTTCCTTACACCAAGCGAGACGTCGTTTGGCATTTACCGGCGTGATGTATGGCTTATGAGCAACCGCTCAACCATAAAATCCAAGTTTTCTCACCTCTCGCCTAACTGTCATAGTACTTGCAGTGGATACTGATGCAGTTTGGAATACCTGTGTGATGGTCTGGTTAGATGTCTGCCCATTACACGTTACGAGCCTCTTCAACTGTCGGCGGTCTCTGTCAGTCAACAGATGAGGTCGGGCTCTAAGCTTCACATTTCCACTTCACTATCACATCGGAAACAGTGAACTTAGGTACGTTTAGGAGTGTGAAAATCTCGCGTACAGACGTATGACACCGATCACCCAACCAGGTTCGAAGTCCGTGAGTTCCGTGGAGCGGCCCGTTCTGCTCTCTCACGATGTCTATGGACTGCTGAGGTCGCTGATATGGAGTACCTGGCAGTAGGTGGCAGCACAACGCACGTACTATGAAAAACGTATGTTTTTGGGGGTGTCCGGATACTCTGATCACATAGTGTATGTTAAAAAATAGTGTCACGTATCTGTGTCACTTTGAACTCTGATACAGCATTCGATAAAACGTACTTGTCATGCCATAATAATGTGTAACTTACTATTTTAAATCCCATCGTAGTAGTGCTAGCAGAGTACCAATTTTCCCACACATTAAGGTAGACGTAAGGATGGAAAAATTACGTCATAAACGTTCCACATAAGGGAAGTATGTGTGCTTGCTATCGGCAGATCGCGAACCAACTTCGCGGCGAAATTTCAAAGCTTTCAGCAGAATAGGTATCAAGCAGAGCGGTGAGAGGCGGTGGTGTTTCGACTCTTTGAGTCAGAGAGTAACTTCCACAGGGAGGGCTCAACACGTAGATCGTTTTCTGCACAACGCAAGATCTAGGTCATATTTCCGACTTTGCAGACAATTTAAATCTACCAGAAGGTCTCGTCAATGTGTTGTCGATCACTCGCACATTAGGCCTCTTGGTGTTTCAGAAATCTAAAACTACATGTACGGTATTACTAAGAATAGAAATTTTCCATTTCGGATCCATCTTCCTGCTCTTCTGTAACTTTTCATCTTACATATACACTCCTGGAAATGGAAAAAAGAACACATTGACACCGGTGTGTCAGACCCACCATACTTGCTCCGGACACTGCGAGAGGGCTGTACAAGCAATGATCACACGCACGGCACAGCGGACACACCAGGAACCGCGGTGTTGGCCGTCGAATGGCGCTAGCTGCGCAGCATTTGTGCACCGCCGCCGTCAGTGTCAGCCAGTTTGCCGTGGCATACGGAGCTCCATCGCAGTCTTTAACACTGGTAGCATGCCGCGACAGCGTGGACGTGAACCGTATGTGCAGTTGACGGACTTTGAGCGAGGGCGTATAGTGGGCATGCGGGAGGCCGGGTGGACGTACCGCCGAATTGCTCAACACGTGGGGCGTGAGGTCTCCACAGTACATCGATGTTGTCGCCAGTGGTCGGCGGAAGGTGCACGTGCCCGTCGACCTGGGACCGGACCGCAGCGACGCACGGATGCACGCCAAGACCGTAGGATCCTACGCAGTGCCGTAGGGGACCGCACCGCCACTTCCCAGCAAATTAGGGACACTGTTGCTCCTGGGGTATCGGCGAGGACCATTCGCAACCGTCTCCATGAAGCTGGGCTACGGTCCCGCACACCGTTAGGCCGTCTTCCGCTCACGCCTCAACATCGTCCAGCCCGCCTCCAGTGGTGTCGCGACAGGCGTGAATGGAGGGACGAATGGAGACGTGTCGTCTTCAGCGATGAGAGTCGCTTCTGCCTTGGTGCCAATGATAGTCGTATGCGTGTTTGGCGCCGTGCAGGTGAGCGCCACAATCAGGACTGCATACGACCGAGGGACACGGGGCCAACACCCGACATCATGGTGTGGGGAGCGATCTACTACACTGGCCATACACCACTGGTGATCGTCGAGGGGACACTGAATAGTGCACGGTACATCCAAACCGTCATCGAACCCATCGTTCTACCATTCCTAGACCGGCAAGGGAACTTGCTGTTCCAACAGGACAATGCACGTCCGCATGTATCCCGTGCCACCCAACGTGCTCTAGAAGGTGTAAGTCAACTACCCTGGCCAGCAAGATCTCCGGATCTGTCCCCCATTGAGCATGTTTGGGACTGGATGAAGCGTCGTCTCACGCGGTCTGCACGTCCAGCACGAACCCTGGTCCAACTGAGGCGCCAGGTGGAAATGGCATGGCAAGCCGTTCCACAGGACTACATCCAGCATCTCTACGATCGTCTCCATGGGAGAATAGCAGCCTGCATTGCTGCGAAAGGTGGATATACACTGTACTAGTGCCGACATTGTGCATGCTCTGTTGCCTGTGTCTATGTGCCTGTGGTTCTGTCAGTGTGATCATGTGATGTATCTGACCCCAGGAATGTGTCAATAAAGTTTCCCCTTCCTGGGACAATGAATTCACGGTGTTCTTATTTCAATTTCCAGGAGTGTAGTATTAGGCAAAATCTGGCCATAACTTTGTCTATGTTACGTCTTTCGGTAAGTTCCATTTTGCCCTCTGTTTTTTGGTGTCTTGTTATACCATTTCGTGTCCCCGCAACTGTTTCAGGTACAAAAAAGTGAAGCACCCCAAAGACGTGATCTAACATCACATACCATTTGTGGGTATGTACAATGAAGCGCCAAAGAAACTGGTGTAGGCATCAGTATTCAAATACAGAGATACGTAAACAGGCAGAATACTGCGCTGCGGTCGGCAACGCCTATATGAGACAACAAGCGACAGGCGCAGTTATTAGATCGGTTACTGCTGATACAAGGGAGGTTATCAAGATTTAGGTGCGTTAGAACTTGGTGTTGTCCGCAGCTCGTGGTCGTGCGGTAGCGATCTCGCTTCCCACGCCCGGGTTCCCGGGTTCGCTTCCCGACGGGGTCAGGGATTTTCTCTGCCTCGTGACGACTGAGTGTTGTGTGATGTCCTTAGGTTAGTTAGGTTTAAGTAGTTCTAAGTTCTAGGGGACTGATGACCATAGATATTAAGTCCCATAGTGCTCAGAGCCATTTGAACCATTTTTTTGAACTTGGTGTTATAATCGGCGCACGAGCGATGGGACGCAGCATCTACGAGGCAGCGATGAAGAGGGGACTTTCCCGTACGACCATTTCACGAGTCTATCGTGAATATCAGGAATCCGGTAAAACATCAGATCTCCAACATCGCTGCGGCCGGAAAAAGATCCTGCAAGAACGTAACCCACGACGACTGAAGAGAGTCGTTCGTGACAAAAGTGCAACCCTTCCGTAAATTGTTGCAGGGTTCGATGTTGGCCCATCAACAAGTGCCAGCGTGCGAACCATTGAACGAAACATCATCGATATGGGCTTTCGGAGCCGAAGACCCCCTCATGTGCCCTCGATAACTGCACGACACAAAACTTCACGCCTCGCTTGTGCCCGTGAACACCGACATTTGACTGTTGATGACTGGAAACATATTGCTTCGTCGGGCGAGTCTCGTTTTAAACTGTATCGAGCGGATGGACGTGTACGGGTATGGAGACAATCTGTTGTATCCAAGGACCCTGCATGTCAGCAGTGGACTATTCAAGCTGGTGGGGGCTCTATAATGGTGTGGGGCGTTTGCAGTTGGAGTAATATTGGACCCCTGATACGTCTAGATACGACTATGACAGGTGAGACGTACGTAAGCGTCTTGTCTGATCACCTGCATCCATTCATGTCAATTGTGCATTCCGACGGACTTAGGCAATTCTAGCAGGACACTGCGACACCCCACACGTCCAGAATTGCTACAGTGTGGCTCCAGGAACACTTTTCTGAGTTGAAACATTTCCGCTGGCCACCAATCTTCACGAACATGAACAGTATTGAGCAAATCTGGGATGCGTTGCAACGTGCTGTTCAGAAGAGATCTCCACCCCCTCGTACTCTTACGGATGTATGGACAGCCCTGTAGGGTTCATGGTGCCAATTCCCTGCAGCACTACTTCAGACGTCGAGTCCATGCAACGTCGCGTTGTGACACTTTTGCGTGCTCGCGGGGGTCCTACACGATATTAGGCAGGTGTACTAATTTTTTTGGCTCTTGAGTGTAAATGATTTAGTTAAAATTATCTGTGACGGAAGAGTCACCCGAGTGCATCATGCCGTTCGGTCTAGTGTCGTTACTAGTCACAGTATGCTCAGATACTGAGTGAGCAGTATGAACCACACGGAGATGGCACGTACCCGTGTTAGAGACTGTTATCAGCAGCTGAGGTCTTACTGTGGACCCCATCGTCAGCTGGTCTAATCGAAAAATATATAGGGCATTTGTATGCAAGGGTTGTCCAATGCTTGACAGGATGAGAAACCGGGGGTCGGACATACTCATCGACAAGGGTCCAGTCGTCTGAGTGTAACCACTGCAAGAGAGGACCGCCGTTTGTGCACCAAGTACACCGCAACCCCTTCACAGCTGAGTCTGCCATCCGAGAACAACTAATGGACTCTGTAACATTTTGGATCGTGCCGCACCGCACCATTAGTCGCAGATGCAGAAACTGACCGTGGGTCGCCGTTAGCACCACAACTCAGGCAGCTGAGCTTGGGGTGCTGCCGCGACAGAGTAGCAAGGACTGCTGATGAACAGCATCCTATTGTTTTCAGCGATGAACTTTCTCCCCATCTGCATGCTTGACTTTTTTTGTAGGGCACTGTTTGTGCTAATTATGCTGTCCAATCCCTTCCTCTGGCTTCTAAACGTTTCTTGCCTCCCTTCAGAAGGAGAACGTCTGCATTGGAATATGTTCCCCATGCGCTTCTATTCCCCCTCCGAAACTTCCTTTATTGCTTCTTCGATATAAAAATTGAATAAAAGTGATCATAACCTTTTGCTCTGTCTTGTGCTGTTATTAGCAGCATCGATTTTTTTCAGCTTTTTTCTTGATTAAAATACAGATAGAAAATGTGTGTGTCACTATTAGCCTGGTTGAATTACTTAAGAGAGGTGCGCCAGTCTACGCTTCCTTACAAAGTAACTGCTATCGATAACGAAAGAAAATTTGGAAATTCGTGGTAAGTTCCTATGGGACCAAACTGCTGAGTTCATCGGTCCCTAGGCTTGCACACTATTTAATCTAACTTAAATTAACTTACGCTAAGGACAACACACGCACCCATGCCTGAGTGAGGACTCGAACCTTCGACGGGGAACCCTCGCGAACCGTGACAAGGCGCCCCAGACCGTGTGGGTACCCGACGCGGTGATAACGAAAGAAAAAAAGAGATATGTATACCTCAAAATAAGATTACGAAAATATTTAAAAATAAATGCGCTTCGTATGAAGGGATTCAGGCCTTACACGAAAGGCTTTATACGACCGTTCTTTAAAAGTATGCCGTGCGTGTTGCGGGGTGGTGAGGTGCTGTGGTTATGTTTCGCTGGGTGGTCTACCACGCAGGAGTAGAGACTCTCGGAGTAGAATTCCAAAGTATGTGGCATAAAGAGTTTCGAAACCTTCGTGGTCAAAACTGCGCTGCAAACAGAGTCCTAAACTGCGTTTTTGACGTAAGACGCCGACGGGAACGAGTGTTACAGGCGGTTACGGATGACTGAGCAACGTGTGAGAGAAGTGTATTTAAACTGACTGTTTCGTGTGCAAGTATTGGAGATAAATTATTTAGAAGTCTTATGGTACGTGTTGCGAGTGCAGAGAAAATAAAACCACATGTTTCAGTGCTTTCTGTAGCCAACATCTTAGGCAGACGATGTTGTCACTGGTGCCAATCTAGGTAGCTTGGAGGTTACGTATTTCTGGAAGCACGTGACGCGAAGGGAAAAGCTCGCCACATCTGCTGCATTCTTCTACTCTATGTTATCCACTTCGTAATTTTAGTGTAAGTTTGTATACTTGTATGTTCCTGACTCGAGAGTAAATAAGTAAATGTTGAAGTTCGAGTTCAGTTTTGTCAAAGTATTATCTACCGCACTACAAGAGTGTCAAACTGCTACAGTTTGTATTCCTCACCAATGAGGCCTATTTCAACGCTGAGTGTTTTTTCAACTACAGAATTAGCCACATCTGGACTGATGAACGTACTTACCAATCGTCGAAGAACACCAGAAAAGATTATCTATCAACCTGTCGTTCGAAATTTCATGTCAAGTAGGAGGAAGTTATATACCACCATGCGGTTAGAATCAAGCAAGGTACCAGATGTTCATCTGAGACGTACTGGACGAGTTGTTGAAGACTGAATCTCTTTTTGTCACTGAGAGAATGTGGTTTGAAGACGATGTTGCAGCATCTCACTTATACAGGGTGAGTCACCTAACGTTACCGCTGGATATATTTCGTAAACCACATCAAATACTGACGAACCGATTCCACAGACCGAACGTGAGGAGAGGGGCTAGTGTAATTGGTTGATACAAACCATAAAAAATGCACGGAAGTATGTTTTTTAACACAAACCTACGTTTTTTTTAAATGGAACCCCGTTAGTTTTGTTAGCACATCTGAACATATAAACAAATACGTAATCAGTGCCGTTTGTTGCATTGAAAAATGTTAATTACATCCGGAGATATTGTAACCTAAAGTTGACGCTTGAAACCTCTGACGTTCAGTTGCGTGTTGTAAGAAACACGGGCCACGGTCGGCGAGCAGCATCTGCAGGGACATGTTTACGATAAGGATCGTGTTTACGAGTGTGGCTGTAGTGCACTGTTGTGGTTTGGTCTAGTTGTCGCAGTGTCCGCATGTAGCGCTTGCTGCTATCGTTATTCTGCATTCGTCTCCGCCCGCAGACCAACTGTAGTACACCGTGTTACCAGACGTCTGTGATAGTGTAGTGTTGTAGGAACTGTGACCATGGTGTATTCGAACTCTGAAAAGGCGGAGGTGATACTCATCTATGGCGAGTGTCGACGAAATGCAGCTGAAGCCTGCAGGGTGTATGCAGAACGGTACCCGGACAGAGAGCATCCAACGTGCCGCACATTGTAAAACATCTACCGCCAACTGTATGCAACAGGTATGGTCGTAGCACGCAAACGGGTCCGTAACAGGCCCGTCACAGGAGAAGCGGGTGCAGTTGGTGTGTTAGCTGCTGTTGCCATGAACCCACACATGAGTACACGGGACATTGCGAGAGCCGGTGGACTGAGTCAAAGTAGTGTCATGCGCATACTGCATCCTCACCGCTTTCACCCGTTTCACGTGTCGCTACATCAGCAATTACATGGTGATGACTTTGATCATCGAGTGCAATTCTGTCAATGGCCATTAACAGAGAATGCGTTGCAGTTCTACCTGTTTATCGATGAAGCAGGTTTCACAAACCACGGGGCAGTGAATCTATGGAACATGCATTACTGGTCCGTGGATAATCCTCGCTGGCTCAGACAGGTAGAGTTACAGCGACCGTGGACTGTAAACGTATGGTGCGGAATCATTGGCGACCAACTCATTGGTCCTCACTTCATTGCAGGGGCCCAAACAGCTGCAACATACATCGCGTTCCTACAGAATGATCTGCCTACGTTGCTCGAAAATGTCCCACTGGAAACGCGTCGACGTATGTGGTATCAGTATGATGGTGCACCTGCACATTCCGCAATTAACACTAGGCTGACCTTGACAGGATGTTCGACGGGCGTTTCATGGGACATGGAGGACGCATAAATTGGCCAGCCCGTTCTCCTGATCTCACACCTCTGGACTTCTTTCTGTGGGGTACGTTAAAGGAGAATGTGTACCGTGATGTGCCTACAACCCCAGAGGATATGAAACGACGTATTGTGGCAGCCTGCGGCGACATTACACCAGATGTACTGGGTCGTGTACGACATTCATTACGCCAGATATTGCAATTGTGTGCAGCAAATGATGGCCACCACATTGAACATCTATTGGCCTTACAAGTCGGGACACACGCTATTCCACTCCGTAATTGAAAACGGAAACCACGTGTGTACGTGTACCTCACCCCTCATGGTAACGTACATGTGCGTCAGTGAAAAAGACCAATAAAAAGGTGTTACCATGTGGACGTAATGTGCTGTTCCAGTCTCTTCTGTACCTAAGGTCCATCACCGTTCCCTTTGGATCCCTACGTAATCCGATGCTCTCCGATACGCACGGTCGAACAGCGGAGGAGTGGTACTCAAGCGTCAACTTTAGGTTACAATATCTCCGGATGTAATTAACATTTTACGATGCAACAAACGGCACTGATTACGTATTTGTTTATGTGTTCAGGTGTGCTAACAAAACTAACGGGGTTCCATTTTAAAAAAATCGTAAGTTTGTGTAAAAAAACATACTTCCGTGCATTTTTTTGTGGTTTGTATTAACCAATTACACTAGCCCCTCTCCTCACGTTCGGTCTGTGGAATCGATTCGTCACTATTTGATGTGGTTTACGAAATATATCCAGCGGTAATGTTAGGTGACTCACCCTGTATATTAATATCTGTGAGTGCCACAGCAACAGTTTCATCCTTGAACTGGAAGGAAAAGTTCAGGATAAAACGATACCGGATCTCACCTTTATGGGTTTTTGCCTATGGGTCTACTGAAGTCTTTGGCGATAACATTCTAGTATAAGCAAAAGAGCAACTAGTTCTTGCAGTGGTTTGTGTCTGTCTCAGTGTACAGTAATAGACAACAGGGATAGTTGAAAAGTTGTCGATTGTCAATTTGAACAGCTGCTACTAGCTTAAGTTGCTATTACAAAAAAAGTAAGTAAGATTTTGTTTTGACGCTTTGCCAAGGACGAGGTGAGAGATGGAGATGAAGCTCGAATTAATAATTAAGTCTGTAGTGTCCTGTTCAAAAGAGCCAATTTTACTAGTACTATAGAGGATTTTTTGAAAACTTGAAAAACCTAGATCTTGATGGCTGGTCAAATATTTCAGCCGCTACTTCCTTCTCATTCGATTTGTTGGGGCTGTCAGTTGTTTATGTCAACACAGAACAATTTATTCCTTCAACTTTTATCTCCTCAAATCAAAGTACTCGGTTAAGGGACCTCTACTGTCGCTGTAATGTTGACCCTGTGAAATTACTCAGCTAAAACACACCAAGATTTTGTTTCTTTGCAATGCGATGCATTAATGGTACCGCTGCAATGTCACAAATGACTAAGATTTTCGTGGTAGATAAATTAAAATTCATTGTTTATGAAAGAAACTAGAAAACAAACGTGTTAGTAGAAGTTATACAACGAACGCTAGCAGTTTAGTAAGCGTGCGGACGAAATTCATTTTTCAGCCAAATTCGCGTCTACAGCTGTATTTACTACGCGTCATAAATACTGGCTAGCTACTTAGTTTAGCACATTTCTTAAATAATCAGAGAATTTTTGTATTATATGCAGTTGAGAAAGCTACCTAGTTGAATGTAGCACTGCGTTTTGATGTCGTGGCATCCACTACAAACCGCAAACTTTGAAAGGTTCGTTTCGGGAGAGCGGGGAGGGAGAAAGGGCAGGGGGTGCGTTGACGCATGACCGCTGAACTGACGGGCGCTGATACATCCAAGAGGTTCTGTTGTCACTTCCCGATTGGTTCTTCATAGGCTTTACTCACTTGACCTGGGAAGGCTTAAAAAAAGGATATCGATGCAACAGTTCTCAAATGATCGAATGATTCCGACATTATTCTCGAGTGATCAGGCGGAGCATTGTCTTGTTGCAAGAACAGTTCACTTGCGAACTGCTGGAGGCGAATAAATGATGCACGTGATTGGAGAATAGTTAATGTTTGGCCAGTGAGCGAGTATTGCTGACGTAGACTTTTAGTTATCCGAACTCCACGGCAGAGTGAAAATTTCATACGGGAGATATTCTCCAGGCCGTGGCTAAGCCACGTGTCCACAATACCCTTTCTTCCTGAATGCTAGTTCGGAAAGTTTCGCAGGAGAACTTCTGTGAAGTTTGGGAGGTAGGAGGTGAGATGCTGGCGAAAGTAAAGCTGTGAGGACGGATCGTGAGTCGTGCTTGGGTAGGATTTAGTAAAGTACTTGCCTGCGAAAGGGAAAGGCCCTGTTTTCGAGTCTCGGTCCGGTACACAGTTTTAATCTGCCAGGAAGTAACATATCAGATTGTTGCAAACCAGAGAGGTTTAACCACGTGTTTCCAAGGCGCACAGAGACTATATTTATTTCCCAAACGATAGAGGCGCAGCAATGGTAACGTCACAAACGCCGTAAACAATCTCCATTTAAGGAAAGATTACGTGGCAGTTTTCTCATTCAGAAATCGCATTTAAATGTCATGTAAGAAGGAGAAACGTCTTTGAGCACGTCTTGGAATGTCGTCAAGGCTAAATTCTGGCTGATTTGTGTTTGAAATCAGTGTTTATAGTGAAAAGTGATGTATTCTGTGGCAAATAAGAAACCAAAATATAGGCTGACAGGCGGATATCAAAGACAGTACCACCAGAACTCCCACGAGCCAATACGAAATATGAAAATAATAGCTTCAGCATACCCGTATGAAGAAGAGCTTAGAAAGGCTCGAAAACTACTTTGCGCAAATAAATATTCCAGAACTGACTGATCGCATTTATCTATATTTTCATTCGGTGAGGACACAGTCATGAGTTCTACAACATTCATGATGGACCATCGTTACGGTTTTCCTTGACGCGGGAGCAGAGAGGGAGCAGCGTTGCGTCCAACGACTACACTGGACACAAGAATGGTACCATGTCGACTTCTCATACGAGTTCCGCTCTTTCGTATTCTGCAAGTCTTGTCTTTGTAATCGTCATACTGATCCAGCACCTGGCGTGACGATATGGGATGCCGCTGGTTACACAACACGATCACCTTTGGTTCGCATAGCCATAATTTGAATAAGGCTGGTGGCAGTAAAATATGTTCAGTGTTTCCTTGATATTATCTTTCAACAAGATAACGCAAGATCGCATGTTTCCTATGCTGCGCTGATCTACCTAGACAAAGGGGGTTAACTGAAGCCCTTGCCAGCACATACTCCACTGAAAACGCCTGCTCATTGACTGCTGATGTACTGGCACGTTACCACTCACCAACCACGACGATTTATGGCCTCTAGAACTGATCTGATTCAGCATGGAATAATGTGCCTGTGTCTGTCACTCAAGCTTCTTTACTCTTGTTTCCCAGCCGGGTTACAGCCGCATCTGCTACGAGGTGGCGGCTGCGTGTACTCATTTTCGCATCCAGCGCATCCCCAAATCATCCACAAATTCAATTACGTTTTTTCCTGATATACTGTATAAACTCAATAAGTAAAATTTCGTTATCAGTTATTCTTCTTGGTGCTGCAATTTTAATGACCAACAGTAAAACTAAATCATACACCGGAGCACCTTCACTGTCAGTCTGAACGGGGCATCTCTAAGGAAGCAAAATGTAGCGCTTCTGGTGGTCCTCTCCTCTTCTCCCCTGAACCTCTTTTGTATTCTGGAGTACATACGTTTTATTAATTGCGTAATTTTCATACATAAGAGAAATGATGGCAACTACTCAACCGAAGATTTGCCTGTTCTACTGTGACGTAGCAGAACACAATCGAAAATGCTCCGGCTTTAGCAGTTATAGCATAACTTACTTTCATTTCTTGTCGCGCCGTTTGCGTAGCTGTGCGCGCAACATCTGGTTTGGTGCTATTCTATAGTCACTCAATGCGCATACGAACAATTGCGGAACAATCTCGAAATAGAGTCTTCAAAGTTTAATCTTCTAATGCCCTTACAAATCTGTAAACAAAGGACTGAGTGTCCATTTCGACGAGAGGAGTACATCACGAAAAGGACAATCACTCACACACCCCATCCCTCCATATTGCCGGCCGGGGTGGCCGAGCGGTTCTAGGCGCTACAGTATGGAACCGTGCGACCACTACGGTCGGAGGTTCGAATCCTGCCTCAGGCATGGATGTGTGTCATATCCTTAGGTTGGTTAGGTTTAACTAGTTCTAAGTTCTAGGGGACTGATGACCTTAGAGGTTAAGTCCCATAGTACTCAGAGGCATTTGAACCCTCCATATTATTAAATCTTTGATCCTACAAACGAGCACTGTAGCTGCTCTCTGATAATAAGAGGGCAGTTCAATAAGTAATGCAACACATTTTTTTTTCTCGGCCAATTTTGGTTGAAAAAACCGGAAATTTCTTGTGGAATATTTTCAAACATTCCCGCTTCGTCTCGTATAGTTTCATTGACTTCCGACAGGTGGCAGCGCTGTACGAAGCTGTTAAAATGGCGTCTGTAACGGATGTGCGTTGCAAACAACGGGCAGTGATCGAGTTTCTTTTGGCGGAAAACCAGGGCATCTCAGATATTCATAGGCGCTTGCAGAATGTCTACGGTGATCTGGCAGTGGACAAAAGCACGGTGAGTCGTTGGGCAAAGCGTGTGTCATCATCGCCGCAAGGTCAAGCAAGACTGTCTGATCTCCCGCGTGCGGGCCGGCCGTGCACAGCTGTGACTCCTGCAATGGCGGAGCGTGCAAACACACTTGTTCGAGATTATCGACGGATCACCATCAAACAACTCAGTGCTCAACTTGACATCTCTGTTGGTAGTGCTGTCACAATTGTTCACCAGTTGGGATATTCAAAGGTTTGTTCCCGCTGGGTCCCTCGTTGTCTAACCGAACACCATAAAGAGCAAAGGAGAACCATCTGTGCGGAATTGCTTGCTCGTCATGTGGCTGAGGGTGACAATTTCTTGTCAAAGATTGTTACAGGCGATGAAACATGGGTTCACCACTTCGAACCTGAAACAAATCGGCAATCAATGGAGTGGCGCCACACCCACTCCCCTACCAAGAAAAAGTTTAAAGCCATACCCTCAGCCGGTAAAGTCATGGTTACAGTCTTCTGGGACGCTGAAGGGGTTATTCTGTTCGATGTCCTTCCCCATGGTCAAACGATCAACTCTGAAGTGTATTGTGCTACTCTTCAGAAATTGAAGAAACGACTTCAGCGTGTTCGTAGGCACAAAAATCTGAACGAACTTCTCCTTCTTCGTGACAACGCAAGACCTCACACAAGTCTTCGCACCCGAGAGGAGCTCACAAAACTTCAGTGGACTGTTCTTCCTCATGCACCCTACAGCCCCGATCTCGCACCGTCGGATTTCCATATGTTTGGCCCAATGAAGGACGCAATGCGTGGGAGGCACTACGCGGATGATGAAGAAGCTATTGATGCAGTACGACGTTGGCTCCGACATCGACCAGTGGAATGGTACCGTGCAGGCATACAGGCCCTCATTTCAAGGTGGCGTAAGGCCGTAGCATTGAATGGAGATTACGTTGAAAAATAGTGTTGTGTAGCTAAAAGATTGGGGAATAACCTGGTGTATTTCAACGCTGAATAAAACAACACCTGTTTCAGAAAAAAATGTGTTGCATTACTTATTGAACTGCCCTCGTATATTACAGCAGAAAGACTGTAGTAGAACCTGACGAACAGTGTCGTGTTTTATATTGGACTTATCTATGAATCATCTATGGATTCAAATGCATCCATTAAAGAGAAGCTGCCAGTTTGTGTGCTAGAAGCGAAACCCATGCTGGCGGATAGGTTCAACAAGTTGGAAACGATGTCATCGCCAGGAGTTCACTCCTTTTGGAACTGGAAAGTGTTGCAGCACCTATCAGCACGCTTCTGTAGAGTTACAAATCCTGCTGTGGCTGCACAATAACAGCAGCCCAGTTCCAAAGTTTGCCTCATGGAACTCTTTTTATGAACTTATGCGATAGTCTTAGTAGTAGAAACGTTAAGGCTGGCGTACAACTGAGCAGAACAATAATGGTCTTACGGAATAAGAATTTATGCCACTGTAATGATGTTGTAGTAGGACTTAATCGCTGATACGGGAGATTTGGCATGGTTTGTGTCGTAAGGCAGTGTTGTACAGCATGTAGCAAAAGGGGCTGCCTCACGGTATTACACGCAATCAGAACAGCGCAGGTAACAGTTGTTCATCTACATCTACATCTACATTGATACTCCGCAAGCCACCCAACGGTGTGTGGCGGAGGGCACTTTACGTGCCACTGTCATTACCTCCCTTTCCTGTTCCAGTCGCGTATGGTTCGCGGGAAGAACGACTGTCTGAAAGCCTCCGTGCGCGCTCTAATCTCTCTAATTTTACATTCGTGATCTCCTCGGGATGTATAAGTAGGGGGAAGCAATATATTCGATACCTCATCCAGAAACGCACCCTCTCGAAACCTGGCGAGCAAGCTACACCGCGATGCAGAGCGCCTCTCTTGCAGAGTCTGCCACTTGAGTTTATTAAACATCTCCGTAACGCTATCACGGTTACCAAATAACCCGGTGACGAAACGCGCCGCTCTTCTTTGGATCTTCTCTATCTCCTCCGTCAACCCGACCTGGTACGGATCCCACACTGATGAGCAATACTCAAGTATAGGTCGAAAGAGTGTTTTGTAAGCCACCTCCTTTGTTGATGGACTACATTTTCTAAGCACTCTCCCAATGAATCTCAACCTGGTACCCGCCTTACCAACAATTAATTTTATATGATCATTCCACTTCAAATCGTTCCGTACGCATACTCCCAGATATTTTGCAGAAGTAACTGCTACCAGTGTTTGTTCCGCTATCATATAATCATACAATGAAGGATCCTTCTTTCTATGTATTCGCAATACATTACATTTGTCTATGTTAAGGGTCAGTTGCCACTCCCTGCACCAAGTGCCTATCCGCTGCAGATCTTCCTGTATTTCGCTACAATTTTCTAATGCAGCAACTTCTCTGTATACTACAGCATCATCCGCGAAAAGCCGCATGGAACTTCCGACACTATCTACTAAGTCATTTATATATATTGTGAAAAGCAATGGTCCCATAACACTCCCCTGTGGCACGCCAGAGGTTACTTTAACGTCTGTAGACGTCTCTCCATTGATAACAACATGCTGTGTTCTGTTTGCTAAAAACTCTTCAATCCAGCCACACAGCTGGTCTGATATTCCGTAGGCTCTTACTTTGTTTATCAGGCGACAGTGCGGAACTGTATCGAACGCCTTCCGGAAGTCAAGAAAAATAGCATCTACCTGGGAGCCTGTATCTAATATTTTCTGGGTCTCATGAACAAATAAGGCAAGTTGGGTCTCACACGATCGCTGTTTCCGGAATCCATGTTGATTCCTACATAGTAGATTCTGGGTTTCCAGAAATGACATGATACGCGAGCAAAGAAACATGTTCTAAAATTCTACAAGAGATCGACGTAAGAGATATAGGTCTATAGTTTTGTGCATCTGCTCGACGACCCTTCTTGAAGACTGGGACTATCTGTGCTCTTTTCCAATCATTTGGAACCCTCCGTTCCTCTAGAGACTTGCGGTACACGGCTGTTAGAAGGGGGGCAAGTTCTTTCGCGTACTCTGTGTAGAATCGAATTGGTATCCCATCAGGTCCAGTGGACTTTCCTCTATTGAGTGATTCCAGTTGCTTTTCTATTCCTTGGACACTTATTTCGATGTCAGCCATTTTTTCGTTTGTGCGAGGATTTAGAGAAGGAACTGCAGTGCGGTCTTCCTCTGTGAAACAGCTTTGGAAAAAGGTGTTTAGTATTTCAGCTTTACGCGTGTCATCCTCTGTTTCAATGCCATCATCATCCCGTAGTGTCTGGATATGCTGTTTCGAGCCACTTACTGATTTAACGTAAGACCAGAACTTCCTAGGATTTTCTGTCAAGTCGGTACATAGAATTTTACTTTCGAATTCAATGAACGCTTCACGCATAGCCCTCCTTACGCTAACTTTGACATCGTTTAGCTTCTGTTTGTCTGAGAGGTTTTGGCTGCGTTTAAACTTGGAGTGGAGCTCTCTTTGCTTTCGCAGTAGTTTCCTAACTTTGTTGTTGTACCACGGTGGGTTTTTCCCGTCCCTCACAGTTTTACTCGGCACGTACCTGTCTAAAACGCATTTTACGATTGCCTTGAACTTTTTCCATAAACACTCAACATTGTCAGTGTCGGAACAGAAATTTTCGTTTTGATCTGTTAGGTAGTCTGAAATCTGCCTTCTATTACTCTTGCTAAACAGATAAACCTTCCTCCCTTTTTTTATATTCCTATTAACTTCCATATTCAGGGATGCTGCAACGGCCTTATGATCACTGATTCCCTGTTCTGTACATACAGAGTCGAAAAGTTCGGGTCTGTTTGTTATCAGTAGGTCCAATATGTTATCTCCACGAGTCGGTTCTCTGTTTAATTGCTCGAGGTAATTTTCGGATAGTGCACTCAGTATAATGTCACTCGATGCTCTGTCCCTACCACCCGTCCTAAACATCTGAGTGTCCCAGTCTATATCTGGTAAATTGAAATCTCCACCTAAGACTATAACATGCTGAGAAAATTTATGTGAAATGTATTCCAAATTTTCTCTCAGTTGTTCTGCCACTAATGCTGCTGAGTCGGGAGGTCGGTAAAAGGAGCCAATTATTAACCTAGTTCGGTTGTTGAGTGTAACCTCCACCCATAATAATTCACAGGAACTATCCACTTCTACTTCACTACAGGATAAACTACTACTAACAGCGATGAACACTCCACCACCGGTTGCATGCAATCTATCCTTTCTAAACACCGTCTGTACCTTTGTAAAAATTTCGGCAGAATTTATCTCTGGCTTAAGCCAGCTTTCTGTACCTATAACGATTTCAGCTTCGGTGCTTTCTATCAGCGCTTGAAGTTCCGGTACTTTACCAACGCAGCTTCGACAGTTGACAATTACAATACCGATTGCTGCTTGGTCCCCGCATGTCCTGACTTTGCCCCGCACCCGTTGAGGCTGTTGCCCTTTCTGTACTTGCCCAAGGCCATCTAACCTAAAAAACCGCCCAGCCCACGCCACACAACCCCTGCTACCCGTGTAGCCGCTTGTTGCATGTAGTGGACTCCTGACCTATCCAGCGGAACCCGAAACCCCACCATCCTATGGCGCAAGTCGAGGAATCTGCAGCCCACACGGTCGCAGAACCGTCTCAGCCTCTGATTCAGACCCTCCACTCGGCTCTGTACCAAAGGTCCGCAGTCAGTCCTGTCGACGATGCTGCAGATGGTGAGCTCTGCTTTCATCCCGCTAGCGAGACTGGCAGTCTTCACCAAATCAGATAGCTGCCGGAAGCCAGAGAGGATTTCCTCCGATCCAAAGCGACACACATCATTGGTGCCGACATGAGCGACCACCTGCAGATGGGTGCATCCTGTACCCTTCATGGCATCCGGAAGGACCCTTTCCACATCTGGAATGACTCCCCCCGGTATGCACACGGAGTGCACATTGGTTTTCTTCCCCTCTCTTGCTGCCATTTCCCTAAGGGGCCCCATTACGCGCCTGACGTTGGAGCTCCCAACTACCAGTAAGCCCACCCTCTGCGACTGCCCGGATCTTGCAGACTGAGGGGCAACCTCTGGAACAGGACAAGCAGCCATGTCAAGCCGAAGATCAGTATCAGCCTGAGACAGAGCCTGAAACCGGTTCGTCAGACAAACTGGAGAGGCTTTCCGTTCAGCCCTCCGGAATGTCTTTCGCCCCCTGCCACACCTTGAAACGACCTCCCACTCTACCACAGGTGAGGGATCAGCCCCAATGCGGGCAGTATCCCGGGCAACCACAGTCGTAGTCCGATCAGGGGATGCGTGGGACGAGCTGGCCGTCCCCGACAAACCCCCATCCGGACCCCCACAGTGATGCCCATTGGCAACAGCCTCAAGCTGTGTGACCGAAGCCAACACTGCCTGAAGCTGGGAGCGAAGGGATGCCAACTCAGCCTGCATCCGAACACAGCAGTTGCAGTCCCTATCCATGCTAAAAACTGTTTTGCAAAGAACGTCTGAACTAATCTACAGAGAGCGCAAACAAATCGACAAAATTTAAACGGTTATTAAAATACAAGATTGCCTAGTAAATGCAGTAATGCTGCTACTTGCGCACTGCTGACACTGCTCGGCGGCGGAAGGAGACTAAGCGAAATTACACTATTCAGGTACTAAAACACGATGCTACACTCTCAAATACTATAATACGCCCGAAATTTATGAATTAAACAATGCAAGCACCAAAAACACGCAAAGAAATTAAGAATTAAACTATGTAACAAATGAGTGAGCTAGGAGTATACGACTTGCTGCTCAGCTGCTTATCCAACGGCGGCAGGGAGCACACTCGTGCTTACCACATCACAACATGATGCCATCTAGCTGCGACCAGCTGCCCGACCAGTTACCTGTAGCAGCACAACTTCCACAATTTTACGGTGCCACCTTCCTTTGTACTCACAACATATTGTAAATTAAAGTCCACTAGTTTTTCTGCCTGTATATGAAGGCCGATCCCAGAAACTTCTATAGGGATTTTGATACGTTTTACACTGATAGACAGACTAATTCACGAGGAAGGTTTGTGGATATGTAATTTATGTACATCTATACTACAAAGATCATCCCGCTGTAAATAGTGCTACGCATGCTAAGCCCGAGCAGGTCGCTAGTAAAAGCTATTAAGGGCAATTAAAACAAACACCACTGAATCCAGGAAACAAAGCGTTGAGGGTTATGTGTTGTCTTCCCGCAGTTCAAGTATTCAAATTTTACTATTTTTCTTATTGACCGATATCGACGTGTGTTTTGCCGCATAAGATCATATAAAAGAACCATTATGTACGCTCCAGGCAACTATTCTCTAATCTTGTAACTCTTAGTTATTTTAGAATGAACGACACAGGCAAGCAAGAGAACCAACGTAACAAGGAAGTCAAGAGACATAGAAAAAAAACTGGGACTGCGAAGGATGAAAGCAACAACTGTAGGAAGAGAAAGCACCAAGAGCTATACAGAAACATAGGGGTTATCGCAGAATCAATAAGAAAAACAGAACAATTTTGTAAATACCTCTACAGCCTTAAACAGCGCCATTGACCAATTAGGAGCTGGGAGATTGAATCTAAGAAATGTCAAGAAGCAGGAAAGACAATTTCGACTACATACTACACTACCACAAGCCATTCTATCAGAAACAGCGAAGGCTTCCATTATTGGAGCTCTCGATGTAGGAGATTAATGTAATAGGAGATAAATCAGGTCATCAGTCAATGCAAGAAGACTTTATGATAAGCGAACAGGGAAAAAGTTTCATAGTGGTGGACTCTAAACGCACAGCCAGTCAGCAGATAATTAAAAAAAAGTAGGAGCGTGAAACAGACAGATTGCGAAGTAATTTAAGTATCCGTTTGAGGAATGACGACGCCATTTTCTTCAAAACCAAATTATTTATTTTTCAACGTAGCCCCTTCACGGATATACTAATTTCCTAACGTTCGTTTCGAAACGGATGGCTGTCATCAATATCAGCATGAGATGTGATCCTCAAGGGTAAGCACACACATGTATTCATTGTGGCATGAAAGCAAACAACCTCCGAATGTTATTTTTAAAATCTTTTGCTATGTTTAAAACAGTCTCTGTATAAATTCATGAAGATTGCTTCTGGACCCTGCCAGAAAATATGCGTCTTCCTATCGCGTCCCATGCATGTTCCATGGGTGAAGATTCAGGGGACTGGGAATGCTGCTCAAGGATTTGTACATTCCTCAATGTGTTTGTGGCCTGACCTTCAGTATGTGGTCTTGGACTATTGACAAATTGCATATTGACAAATTGCATAGGCATGGGTTGAAATGCAGTGACAGCAGAACGAATGTTCACGAGACAGATCAGGAAAACAGTGTAGCAAAAGGGGATATGCACCTGCCCTTCCGCCCGCATCTCGTGGTCGTGGGATAGCGTTCTCGCTTCCCACGCCCGGGTTCCCGGGTTCGATTCCCGGCGGGGTCAGGGATTTTCTCTGCCTCGTGATGGCTGGGTGTTGTGTGCTGTCCTTAGGTTAGTTAGGTTTAAGTAGTTCTAAGTTCTAGGGGACTTATGACCACAGCAGTTGAGTCCCATAGTGCTCAGAGCCATTTGAACCTGCCCTTCCGGAAGTACTCCACCACGAAAAGGTCGTAGGACTGTTCGAATTGTCCTGAGGAATAGACAGATAACAACAGTTGAGATACAGACAAAGGTTACATCACGAACCAGTGGGAATATACAACAGGTCTTGGACTTTTCTGTTGGGATGTTTCATTGGCACATTGATCATGGCCGGACACTGTGGCTGAGCCGTTCTAGGCACCTCAGTCCGGAACCACACGGGTGCTACGATCGCAGGTTCGAATCCTGCCTCGAGCATGGATGTGTGTGATGTCCTTAGGTTAGTTAGGTTTAAAGTCTAGGGGACTGATGACCTCTGATGTTAAGCCCCATAGTGCTTAGAGCCATTTGAACCATTTTTGAACCTTGATCATGAATTGTACGACAATATACAAGCGAAAATTCACCTTACATTCAACGTTACCAAATAAGTCCTGTTGATAAATCTAGTAGCTCCACACACCATGATTCCGGGAGCTGGAGTGCTGACAGACACGTTGGTGCCGATCTGAACACTACAGACAGCAACGAAAATCATCGCTGAACGCCTCAGGACACCATTCAGTCTCCCAGTTGTCTCTGGTTTTGCTGATATAAGTTTCTGTTTCTGTGATATTGTGTCAGCAGTAAATGCTCATGGCAGCTCGACTTCTCAACCAAGCTTTTGGTAATCTGTTTCCCACTGGTTCGTGATGACACTACCTGTAACCTTTGTCTGTATCTCAACTGTTGTTATCTGTCTATTCCTCAGGACAATTCGAACAGTCCTACGACCTTTTCGTGGTGGAGTACTTCTGGAAGGGCAGGTGCATATCCCCTCTTGCTACACTGTTTTCCTGATCTGTCTCGTGAACATTCGTTCTGCTGTCACTGCATTTCAACCCATGCCTATGCAATTTGTCAAATCTACCTACACATGCATCTACATTACATCATTTACGTGAATACTCTGCAATTCTCACTTAAGTGCCTGGCAGAGAGTTCACACTCAGCTTAAGACCATTTCTCTACCGTTTCTCTCCGAAACAGCGCATGGTAAAAACGAACGCTTAAATGTTTCTCTACGAGCTCTGATTTATCTTATTTTATTACGACGATCATTTCTCCCTACGCATGTTAGCGTCAATAAAGTGTCTCCACATTCTTAGGAGAAGGTAGGTGACTGTAATTTCGTGAAAAGATCTTTTGTTTTAATGATTGCCACCCTCAAATTGCTTGTCATATCTGTGACACTCTCTTCCCTCTTTCGCGATAGTACAAAACGAGCTGCTCTCCTTCAGACTTTTTCGATGCCCTCCATCATTCACATCTGGTAAGGATTCCATATAGCACACAAGTACTCTAACAGAGAATGGACAAGCGTCGTGTCGGCAATCTCGTTAGTAGACCTGTTGTATCTTCTAAATATTGCGGAAATGAAGCTCTGAGTTTGCTTTGCCTTCCCACAACACTATCTGTGTGATCGTTCCAGTTTCAATTGTTAGAAATTGTAATTCCTTAATATTTGGTTGAATTGAAGCCCTTTAGATTTGTGTGATTTGTCGTGCAATCGAAATTTAGCGGATATCTTTTAGTATTCACGTGGCTGGCTTCATACTTTTCATTATTGTCAACTGACACTTTTTGCACCAGGCAGATATCGTGTCTAAGTCATTTTGCAATTGGTTCTGATCTTCTGATGACTTTATTGGACAGTAAATGACAGCATCGTCCACAAACAATCTAAGAGGGCTGCTCAAATTATTTGCTAAATCGCTTACATAGATTAGAAACAGCAGTGAGTCTACAAAATTTCTTTGGGGAACGCCCGATATTACTCCCGTTTTGCGCGACGACTTTCCGTTGTTTACTATGTGCTGTGACCTTTCTGACAGGAAATTACGAATCCAGTTGCACAACTGAGATGATTCTCTATAGGCACCAAATTTTATTAGACGTTTCTAGTGAAGAACGGTGTCAAAAGCCTTCTGGAAATCTAGAAGTGTGGAATTAATTTGAGATCTCATGTCTAAAACACTCATTTCTTCGTGAAAATAAAGACCTAGTTTCGTTTCACAAGAACAATATTTTCTGAATCCGTGTGAATAGTGTGTTTCCTGCGATTCATATGCTGGAACACAGTATATGTTCCGGAATTGTACTGCAAATCGACGTCATCGATATGGACTGTAATTCATATGATTACTCCTATTCCCTTTCTTGAGTATTGGTGTGACCTGTGCAACTATCTAGTCTTTAGGTACGGATCTTTCGTCAAATGAGAGGTTGCATATCGTTGTTAAATATGGAGCTATTGTATCAACATACTGTGAAAGGAAGCTAATTGATGTACAATCTGGACCGGAAGTCTTACCTTTATTACACAATTTAAGTGGCCTGACTACACCGAGAAAAATGGTTCAAATGTCTCTGAGCACTATGGGACTTAACTTCTGAGGTCATCAGTCCCCTATAACTTAGAACTACTTACACCTAACTAACCTAAGCACATCACACACATCCATGCCCGAGGCAGGATTCGAACCTGCGACAGTCACGCGGTTCCGGACTGAAGCGCCTAGAACCGCACCGCCATCGCGGCCGGCTACACCGAGAATATCTTCTTCTAAGTTACACTCGAAGGTAGTTGTTATTGCATCAAATTCTGGAATGTTTACTTCGTATTGATGCTCCCATGTTCCTCATGTCAATAATTTGACCTTTCTCAAAGTCCGAAAGCTGGCGATAGGCTGCACGTCCACATCCTTGGGTGTGGTGTGTTGCGATCTCCACATGGGAAGTTCCAATAGTGTTAGACGTGCCCAATATTCATCATGTACTCACATCATGATGCATCTGTAGGAGTTACTGTTGTCTGTGTGGAAGATATAACCTAACAGAAGGATGAAATTCCGATTATAATATCTCACAGGAATGGAAATTCCGATGTTTCAGTTTGGTAATGTTCGATCAGTTTGGTCATGAATAATCACTCAGACACAGCTAATGAAACAGGCATACAGATCGGAACATTTAATGACCATGTGTCTATATCGCATGTACCTCTTTCTTTCTCCTCCCCCTCAATGCTACAAACACCGACTATAATTTAATCCTGTAATTGTTTATTTAATTAGATGCAGGCTTGTGGAGGGTGCGATTGATGAGGACCACAAATATCTAGCCATGATGCTCGTATATTCTACCAGTGAAGCACATCAATATGGGCTTCGCTGTTCATACACTCACTCACGCAATAGCCCTAAGTTGTGATTAGCACTCCAGCCAAAGTGATCTATTTGCATTGAATTACACCCTACAGTCGTGCTGTTATCACATTGTTCGTTTACTAGCACTTCGATTATTTGAAAGCCACTGTTTGGATATAGAGTTCTGCCTTTGATATTTGGCAAAGTTTCTTGTAATGAACATTAGTTAATCCTAACGATGCTACGGATCACTTTCATGAGCTTAAGCATAACCGTGTACGACGCGACTCGTTACTGCTCTCGCGACACGATATACGAATAAAAGTGTCTCCACTCGTGAACTTTAATTACACACAATTTGTACAGGGGTTGGACAAAAATAAGGAAACATCACAAACACAACCCCCTAGCTTTCGTAATACGGTGTAGGAAATCCGTCGGCATTCAGAATAGCTTCCAGTTGTGTGTGAATGGATAAATACAGGTACTTTATGGTCCTTTGCGGTTCTCAAGGGAATCTTATACCGTTCTTCCTGCAAAATAGTGGCAAGTGCAGGTAACGACGATGGAGGTGGTTTGCGATTACGCACCATTCAGTCCAAAGTATACCACAAACACCAACTAACATTAAGATCTGGTGACTGTGGTGCCACGTGAGACGCAATAATTCATCCTCTTGCCCACAAAACCAGTCATGAATGATGCGAGCAGTGTAAACAGGCGCCCTCTTTCCGTGGGGCACAGCATCACCATTAGGGAACAGACATTGTACCATGGGTTGGACCTGATCAGCCGAAATTGTCACACCATCCTTGTCACTAATGCGACCTTGCAGAGTAAGTTTCGGGCCCGAGGAATGCCGCGATATGACCGCTCAAATCATTACCGAATCCCCGCTATGTTTCACTCTTTGTATGTAGACTCTGTCAGAAGCTGGGAACAGTGTGAAAGAAGACTCATCCGACCAAACGACTTTCTTCAATTGCTCCTTAGTCCAGGTTTCATGGTTTAAGCAGCACGTTTCTCCTTCAGGGGCATTTGCATCACTGACGAGTGGTTTTCTAGTTTGCCCTGAAATTCCCAACTTATGGAGGTCCCTTGTGTTATTTTGGTGCGACAGAGTTCACAAATTCGGTATCCACCTCTGTAATGATTTTCAGGATACTGAACTGGTAATTCAGTATGGAAAGGGAAATGAAAATCTAATAGTCATGGGGCAATGGAATGCAGTTGTAGTGGAGGGACTAGAAGAAAGGGTTGCGGGAGAATATGGGCTTCGTATTACGACTGAAAGAGAAGATAGGCTAATTGAGTTCTGTAATAAATTTCAACTACTAATAGGAAATACTCTGTTCAGGAATCACAAGAGGAGGAGGTACACTTGGGAAAGACCTGCAGGTGCAGGAAGCTTTCAGTTAGATTACATCATGATCAGGTAGAGATTCCGAAATCAGATACTAGATTGTAAGGCGTACCCAGGAGCAGATACTGAATCAGATAGCAGTTTAGTAGTGATGAAGAGTAGGCTGTACTTTAAGAGAAAGAGACTGGTCAGGAAGAATCAGTATGCAAAGAAGTGGGATACGTGACGCTCAAGGAATGAAGAGATACGCTTGAAGTTCGCAGAGGTTATAGATATTGCGATAAGGAATAGCTCAGTGGGCTGTTCAGATGAATAAGCATGATCATCTCTAAAAAGGCAGTCACAGAAGTTGAAAAGAAAAACGTAGGTTCAAAGAAGCTAATTGCGAAGAAAAACTTAGGAATAGAAGAATTACTTCAGCTGATCGATGGAAGAAGGAAGTACAAAAAATGTTTAGGGAAATTAGAAATACAGAAATATAAGTAAGTTAGGAATAAAATAAATAGGATATGCGGGGAAGTTAAGGCGAAATGGATGCATGAAAAATGTGAAGAAGGCGAAAAAGAAATGATTGTCGGAAGGATTGAGCATATAGAAAAGTCAAAACAACCTTCAGTGCAATTAAAAGCATGGGTGGTAACAAAAGAAGTGGAAAGGGTACTTTATGAGGGGGGGATGGGAAAGAGGACTTAGCTGATGACGTGACAGAAGAAGGAACAGGCGTCTGTAGGGAATAGATGAGGGATCCAGTATTAGAATTTAGAAGAGCTTTGGAAGACTTCATATCAGAGAAGACAGAACGAATAGATAATATTGCGTAAGAATTTCTAAAATCATTGGGGCAAGCGGCAACAAAACGATTATTCACGTTGCTGTATAGCATGTATGAGACTGGCGATATACCATCAGCCTTTTGGAAGAACATCATCTACGCATTTCCGAAGACAGCAAAAGACGAAAGAATTATCACAGAATCAGCCTATCAGCATATGCATCCAAGTTGCTGACAAGAATAGTATGCAGAAGAATGGAAAATTGAGGATCTGTTAGCTGACGATCAGTTTGGCGTTAGGAAAGGAAAAGTTACGAGAGAGGCACTTCTGAACTTGCGGTTGATAATGGAAGCAAGATAAAAGAGAAATCAAGACACGTTCATAGCATTTGTCGACCTGGAAAAAGCGTTCGACAGTGTCTGATGGTGCAATATGTTCGAAATTCTGAGAAAAACAACGGTAAGTTGTAAGGGAAGACGGGTAATATAGAATGTGTATAAGAACCAGGAGGGGATAATAGGAGTGGAAGACCAAGAAGAAAGTGCTCGGATTACAAAGGTGTAAGACAGGGATGTAGGCTTTCACATCTACTGTTCATCTATATGCCGAAGAAGCAATGACGGAATAAAAGAAAGGTTCAAGAGTGAAATTAAAATTCAGGATGAAAGGAAATCAATGATACGATTCACTGATGACATCCTTATCGTGAGTGAAAGTGAAGAAGAATTACCTGATCTGCTGAATGGAATCAACAGACTAACGTGTACAGAATATGAACTGAGAGTAAATCGAAGAAAGACGAAAATAATGAGAAGTAGCAATAATGAGAACTGTGAGAAACTTAACATCAGGACTGATGGTCACGAAGTAGATGAAGTTATGGATTTCCACTACCTAGACAGCAAAATAAACAATGACGGACGAAGTAAAGAGGGCATCAAAAGCAGACTAGCACTGACAAAAGAACATTCCTGAGCAAGAGAAGTCTACTAGTACCAAACGTAAGCCTTAATTCGAGGAAGAAATTTTTGAGATGTACATTTGGAGCATAGCATTGTATGGTATTGAAACATGGGCCTTGGGAAAATAGGAACAAAAGCAAATCGAAGCATTTGAGATGTGATTCTACAGAAGAAAGTTGAAAATAAGGCGGACTGAGAAGATAAGGAATGAAGAGTTTCTCCTCAAAATCGGCGAGGAAAGGAATGTATGGAAAACACTGCCAAGAAGAAGGGACAGGATGGTAGGAAATCTCTTAAGACCTCACAGAATAACTTCCATTGTATTACAGGGAGTTGCAGAGTTTCAAAGCTCTAGAGGAAGACAGAGTTTCGAATACGTCTAGCAAATAATCGAGTACGTAGGTAGCAATTGCTGGTCTGAGACGAAGACGTTGGCACAGGAGAGGGATTCGTGATGGGTCACATCAGGCCAGTCCTAAGACTGATGACTGAAAGAAAAGAAAATGTGCGTATTTTCAGGAGTGTATTCTGCCCTGACTTCTTTTTTATGGAGTACAAGGAACAGCGCAAGTTCAGGAGCTCTTGGAACTAGAGGGTATTCGGTGAGTGGGCTAACCTGTCCTGTTCTGCGACTTAGACCCTATGGACCCCGTGTGTGATGCATTGTGGAGACATACTGCAGTATGTCCGCGTGCACCGACGGCCATGTAGCAGCTGCCAACTGGGCTGGTCAAGGAGTGGGACGTCCTGGCACGAGAAATCCTTACCAGCATCCAGCGTGGGACGCTGGATGCTGGTAAGAATCGCAGAATACGCATTGCGATGCTTGGTGATCACAAAACTATTACGAGTCATGTCCGGCCATTTGAAACGTGTAGGTAACCGTCGTGAATGGCACTGTCTTTTAATAAACGCCTCATTTCTGTTCGTCTGATTGTATGTGTCTTTCAGTCTTTTTCTGTACTACACTGTTCCACTTCTTTCTTTGTGAGGCCCAAGTTTCATCAAGCTATGTTACTTGACAGCGACACATCCATAACTTTTGGACACCCTTGTATATTTGTGAAATCTTCTCGGGTGATCAGCCGAGTAAAGGCGTCGTCTTCTCGCAACGTTTCGAAGGGTTTCGTACCCATCATCTTCAAGCGAAGATGATGGGTACGAAACCCTTCGAAACGTTGCGAGAAGACGACGCCTTTACTCGGCTGATCACCCGAGAAGATTTCACGAATGGAATACGCCGAGAAAGTCTCAAATCACATTTAACCCTTGTATATTGTGAACAGCAGTTGTCTCATAATTCTCCCGTGGGTTGCTCCCGTCATTATCTTGTATTTTATTTACTAAACTACGTTACGGAACAATCGAATTCTTTCGAAAGGCAGGTCCAGGAAACACGGTACCAAGCAATGCCTTTGCTTACCGAGCTCTAGTTTTTTTGACGAAGCTCTGTTGTATCAAGTTATTTGTGTGTAGAATCCATGTTAATTCTTGCAGATGAGAGTTTAGTGCTCAGAAAGCATCGTAATATAATATGTTCCATAATTCTACAACACGTTGACTTCAGTATTAGGCACATGCAATTATCTGCATCTGTCCGACGACCTGCCTGGAACACGGGATTGAGCTTTCCCCGCTTTCAGTCGTTTGCGACCCTTCCCTGGCCCAATGACATAGCTATAAATTGTTGATAAAGGAGAGCACCCCCGCCCTCCCCCCCCCCCCCCCCCCCATGAACCATGGACCTTGCCGTTGGTGGGGAGGCTTGCGTGCCTCAACGATACAGATAGCCGTACCGTAGGTGCAACCACAACGGAGGGGTATCTGTTGAGAGGCCAAGCAAACGTGTGGTTCCTGAAGAGGGGCAGCAGCCTTTCAGTAGTTGCAGGGGCAACAGTCTGGATGATTGATCTGGCCTTGTAACACTAACCAAAACGGCCTTGCTGTCCTGGTACTGCGAACGGCTGAAAGCAAGGGGAAACTACAGCCGTAATATTTTCCGAGGGCATGCAGCTTTACTATATGGTTAAATGATGATGGCGTCCTCTAGAGTAAAATATTCCGGAGGCAAAATAGTCCCCCATTCGGATCTCCGAGCGGGGACTACTCAAGAGGACGTCGTTATCAGGAGAAAGTAAACTGGCGCTCTAGGGATCGGAGTGTGGAATGTCAGATCCCTTAATCGGGCAGGTAGGTCAGAAAATTTAAAAAGGGAAATGGATAGGTTAAAGTCAGATATAGTGGGATTTAGTGAAGTTCGGTGGCAGGAGGAACAAGAGTTTTGGTCAGGTGAATACAGGGTTATAAACACAAAATCAAATACGGGTAATGCAGGAGTAGGTTTAATAATGAATAAAAAAATAGGAGTGCGGGTAAGCTACTGCAAACAGCATCGTGAACACATTGTTGTGGCCAATATAGACACGAAGCCCACGCCTACTACAGTATTACAAGTTTATATGCCAACTAGCTCTGCAGATGACGAAGAAATTGAAGAAATGTATGATGAGATAAAAGAAATTATTCGGATAGTGAAGGGAGACGAAAATTTAATAGTCATGGGCGACTGGAATTCCATAGTAGGAAAAGGAAGAGAAGGAAACGTAGTAGGTGAATATGGATTGGGGCTAAGAAATGAAAGAGGAAGCCGCCTGATAGAATTTTGCACAGAGCACAATTTAAACATAGCTAACACTTGCTTCAAGAATCATAAAAGAATGTTGTATACATGGAAGAAGCCTGGAGATACTGACAGGTTTCAGATATATTATATAATGGTAGGACAGAGATTTAGGAGCCAGGTTTTAAATTGTAAGACATTTCTAGGGGCAGATGTGGACTCTGACCACAATCTATTGGTTATGAACTGTGGATTAAAACTGAAGAAACAGCAAAAAGGTGAGAATTTAAGGAGATGCGACCTGGATAAACTGACTAAACCAGAGGTTGTAGAGAGTTTCAGGGAGAGCATAAGGGAACAATTGACAAGAATGGGGGAAAGAAATACAGTAGAAGAAGAATGGGTAGCTTTGAGGGATGAAGTAGTGAAGGCAGCAGAGGATCAAGTAGGTAAAACGACGAGGGCTAGTAGTAATGCTTGGGTGACTGAAGAAATATTGAATTTAATTGATGAAAGGAGAAAATATAAAAATGCAATAAATGAAGCAGGCAAAAAGGAATACAAACGTCTCAAAAATGAGATCTACAGGAAGTGCAAAATGGCTAAGCAGGGATGGCTAGAGGACAAATGTAAGGATGTAGAGGCTTATCTCACTAGGGGTAAGATAGATACTGCCTACAAGAAAAATAAAGAGACCTTTGGAGGAAAGAGAACCACTTGTATGAATATCAAGAGCTCAGATGGCAACCCAGTTCTAAGCAAAGAAGGGAAAGCAGAAAGGTGGAAGGAGTATATAGAGGGTCTATACAAGGACGAGGTACTTGAGGACAACATTATGGAAATGGAAAAGGATGTAGATGAAAATTTAATGGGAGATATGATACTGCGTGAAGAGTTTGACATAACACTGAAAGACCTAAGTCGAAACAAGGCCCCGGGCATAGACAACATTCCATTAGAACTACTGACAGCCTTGAGAGAGCAAGTACTGACAAAACTCTGCCATCTGGTGAGCAAAATGTATGAGACAGGCGAAATACCCTCAGACGTCAAGAAGAATATAATAATTCCAATCCCAAAGAAAGCAGGTGTTGACAGATGTGAAAATTACCGAACTATCATTTTAATAAGTCACGGCTGCAAAATACTAACGTGAATTCTTCACAGACGAATAGAAAAACTGGTAGAAGCCGACCTCGGGGAAGATTAGTTTGGATTCCGTAGAAATATTGGAACACGTGAGCCAATGCTGACCCTACGACTTATCTTAGAAACTAGATTAAGAAAAGGCAAACCTACGTTTCTAGCATTTGTAGACTTAGAGAAAGCTTTTGACAAATTTGACTGGAATACTCTCTTTCAAATTCTGGAGGTGGCAGGGGTAAAATACAGGGAACGAAAGGCAATTTACAATTTGTACAGAAACCAGATGGCAGTTATAAGAGTCGAGGGACATGAAACGGAAACAGTGGTTGGGAAGGGAGTGAGACAGGGTTGTAGCCTCTCCCCGATGTTATTCAGTCTGTATATTGAGCAAGCAATAAAGGAAACAAAAGAAAAGTTCGGAGTAGGTATTAAAATCCGCGGAGAAGAAATAAAAACGTTGAGGTTCGCCGATAACATTGTAATTCTATTAGAGACAGGAAAGGACTTGTAAGAGCAGTTGAACCGAATGGACAGTGTCTTAAAAGGAGGATATAAGATGAACATCAACAAAAGCAAAACGAGGATAATGGAATGTAGTCAAATTAAATCGATTGATGGTCGAAGCAGAGAGGATATAAAATGTAGACTGGTAATGCAAGGAAAACGTTTCTGAAGAAGAGAAATTTGTTAACATCGAGTATAGATTTAAGTGTCAGGAAATCGTTTCTGAGAGTATTTGTATGTAGTGTAGCCATGTATGGAAGTGAAACATGGACGATAAATAGTTCGGTCAAATGTTGTGCTACAGAAGAATGCTGAAGATTAGATGGGTAGATCACATAACTAATGGTTCAAAATGGTTCAAATGGTTCTGAGCACTATGGGACTTAACATCTATGGTCATCAGTCCCCTAGAACTTAGAACTACTTAAACCTAACTAACCTAAGGACATCACACAACACCCAGTCATCAAGAGGCAGAGAATATCCCTGACCCCGCCGGGAATCGAACCCGGGAACCCGGGCGTGGGAAGCGAGAACGCGACCGCACGACCACGAGCTGCGGACACATAACTAATGAGGAGGTATTGAATAGAATTGGGGAGAAGGGGAGTTTGCGGCACAACTTGACTAGAAGAAGGGATCGGTCGGTAGGACATGTTCTGAGGCATCAAGGGATCACCAATTGAGTATTGGAGGGCAGCATGGAGGGTAAAAATCGTAGAGGGAGACCAAGAGATGAATACACTAAGCAGATTCAGAAGGATGTAGGCTGCAGTACGTATTGGGAGATGAAGCTGCTTGCACACGATAGAGTAGCATGGAGAGCTGCATCAAACCAGTCTCAGGGCTGAAGATCACAACAACAACAAAAGGGGAGCAAGATCTTTTGCATGATATTTGTAGATTATCACACGTATCTGATCTGGTCTAGATGCGCCTCCACCGTTAAGCGGTTTTATATGATTTTCTATTCAGCGACAATTTGTGTCAATGGCTGCTATTTTGGTATCCATACTCGTATGTACTGAGTGATAAGGTTGCGCACAAAATAACTGATGACTGAGTGATGATTCCCAGGTAGCAGTCTAGCATATTTTTATTTGTACCACTCACTCAAAGCAAAGTTCAACATACAGCAGGGTCTGAACAAAAGAACTGAAAGATCGTTCTGATCTGATACGAGCATGAGTCAGTCGACATGTATTCGTGGCAGTAGCTACTATGCACAAGTACACACTACCAATCCAGTGGCAGAGAATTCTGGGAAGGCCAGCGTCGGAGGAGGCGAAGGCTCCGAGGGAGATGGCTGTTGGGTCGGTATGGCTGCTTTGGAGAGCCCTCCCTGGTGGCTACTGGAGCGACGTCACGGTGTGGTGAGGATGTAGTCCCTGGGCTGGGCTCCGATACGTGGGCCGCTGGAAGGGGCTGGCTCTTAAAGCTCGGAGCCAAGTGTTTGACTGCCTGCTGGAGGTCTGGCAGTGGCTTAACCTCGGAGTACCAACAATATGAATAAAACGTAATTTCAAAATTTTTCACGTAATTAATTTTTATCATCATAGTAATCAACGAATATAAGAAGAAATTGACACAATCCCACACCTCAGAACTACCATGAACTCATAATACCTAAACAATTTGTAGTCCTAAATAACAACCAAAAATGGGCCCAAAAATTTACAAATTTATATCAGAATTACATAGTGCCACAATGCTTTCGTTTGGAAAACGCTCTTAAAAGCAGTAGTACAAATTGAAAAGTGCTTTACAATAACTTTACATCTCGGCCGACTGTTGCACTGAACGCTGCAAATGACTGCTACAATGCACTCAGTGTACCACATTTGTGAATGTACCTCAGAGGACCATTAGATGTCTCTCACTTGCAGTAGCATCGGTGATTTCATGCGAAAGGCACTGGTACATCAAAACGAATTTAATAAAATGATGATTTGAGGCAGAAACCACTGGTGCTCAAGAAGTTAAATACCCATCAGGTGGGCGTTTGACGAGCACGTGACCAGAGGATGTAAACTAGTCCCCTCGACTGCAGCGCAGCCCTTGCTGATCAGCGCGTTGCAAGTGAGCTATGATGGCCTCCCTGGTGACACCGTCTAGCGATCAGCGTGTCAACAGATGGTTTATCAGCCCTGCAGTGTGGAGTGTCTTCGGAAGGATAGGCGCCTGTGACACCGTATTAAGGCTACCCGCAGGCTTTCGGCGTAATGCTAGAAGCCGACGCAGCCGGCGTAAGGCCGGGTATAACGCTCACTAGCTTGGTGCATAAGTTCGTAGCGTTTGTGTTTTGTAAGTTCGTATTCCGGTTGCTGTGCGTTCATTTATCGATCGTCATTTTTTATTTGTAGTGCACTGTTGGTATTTCAGTCAACATATTGTCATTTCGTCATTTGGAGATAGTGAATGGAATTGTGGACGCTAGAAAATGCAATGTTAAGTGGAGTATCGGAACATTTCCGATATATACATCTGTTTGAGTTCAGTAGAGGGGTGACAGCTGAGAAGGCAGTCAGAAACATTTGCGCCGTGTATGGAGATAATGCCTTTGGACACAGGATAGCAAGAAAATGGTTTCTCGTTTTAAACAGATTCGTTTTGACATTAGTCGCTCACCACTCTCAGGAAGATCTTTGGCGTTTGATGAAGATCGTTAGAAAGCATTATTCCAAAATAGTCCACATCTGTGTACTCCACAAATGGCAAACCTGATGAGCTGTGATCATTTCACCATCGAACGACATTTACATTCAATGTGAAAGTTTCAAAAATGGGGTGTGTGGGTACCGCATGCTCTAACCCATAAAATCACAAAAATGAGCGGACGGCCAAATGTGCTATCTCGTCATCAATTGGCTCGTGAACAACACCGACCATTCCTATCTGTATCGTTACTCTGACGAGAAATGGTTTCTTTATGCTAACATAAGAAAAAGAAAGGAATGGTTGAGCCAAACATAGCAGCAGCTCCCTGTACAGAGACCTGAGAACATCCACAAAAAATAGTGTCGTGCATCTGGTAGAACAGCCACGGTGTAGCGTACTACGCATTGCTTCCCCGAGGTGTAACCATCGCCTGACATTTAATGTTAACGGCTGAGATCCAAGAACAACAATCAGGAAGACTGAGTGAAGTGATCACACTCCAAAATAACTCCCGACCGCAGTCTGTTGGACTGATAAATAACACTATACATGTATTGACTTATTCATCTCATCTTGCGCCCTCAGATTTTCATATTTTCCGCTTTATATCTAACAACCTTCAAGGAAGTTGCTTTCCGGATGAAAATGCGTTCCGAACTTGGCTCGACGAATTCTTTGCCTAAAACCCCGTGATTTCTACAGTCTCGAAATTAAAAGGTTATACCAGGGTTGACAGGCTGCTGTAAAAATAGTGAAGGAGAATATATTATTGACGACTAAAGTTTCGTACTTGTATCTGTTGAGCTTGTTAAACTTCTGGAAAAACGTTGCGAACTTTTGCGCTAACCCAAATTACGATGAGTGGAACGAGAAACTGTACTACAATCTTCCACGGTTAAACTTTTTCTTTTTGTTATGTTCTTTTTCGATGATAGTATGGTAACTGGGCCTCCGAATAGACGGTTGACACCCGCTCATTGACTTTACATATGACTCAAATTTACATCACCTTCCGGCCCAGAAGACGTCTGTACTTAGCATGTTACAGGCCAAAGCGTATCAGATTGATGACATGGTAAACCTGAAATACGAGTCGGAGCACTTGTAACAACATTATTCACGGAAGGATACTATTGATATACAGTTTATACAGTTTATAAAGCTACACCACTGGCCATTAAAATTGCTACACCAAGAAGAAATGCAGATGATAAACGGGTATTCATTGGACAAGCATATTATACTAGAATTGACATGTGACTACATTTTCATGCAATTTGGGTGCATAGATCCTGAGAAATCAGTACTCAGAACAACCACCTCTGGCCGTAATAACGGCCTTGATACGCCTGGGCATTGAATCAAACAGAGCTTGGGTGGCGTGTACAGGTACAGCTGCCCATGCAGCTTCAACACGACACCACAGTTCAACAAGAGTAGTGACTGGCGTATTGTGACGAGCCAGTTGCTCGGCCACCATTGACCAGACGTTTTCAGTTGGTGAGAGATCTGGAGAATGAGCTGGCCAGGGCAGCAGTCGAACATTTTCTGTATCCAGAAAGACCCGTACAGGACCTGCAACATGTGCTCGTGCATTATCCTGCTGAAATGAAGGGTTTCGCAGGGATCGAATGAAGGGTAGAGCCACGGGTCGTAACACATCTGAAATGTAACGTCCACTGTTCAAAGTGCCGTCAATGCGAACAGGAGATGACCGAGACGTGTAACCAATGGCACCCAATACCATGACGCCGGGTGATACGCCAGTATGGCGAAGACGAATACACGCTTCCAATGTGCGTTCACCGCGATGTCGCCAAACACGGATGCGACCATCATGAAGCTGTAAACAGAACCTGGATTCATCCGAAAAAATAATGTTTTGCCATTCGTGCACCCAGGTTCGTCGTTGAGTACACTATCGCAGGCGCTGCTGTCTTTGATACATCGCCAAGGGTAACCGCAGCCATGGTCTCCGAGCTGCTAGTCCATGCTGCTGCAAACGTCGTCGACGTGTTCGTGCAGATGGTTGTTGTCTTGCAAACGTCCCCATCTGTTGACTCAGGGATCGAGACGTGGCTGCACGATCCGTTACAGCCATGCGGATAACATGCCTGTCATCTCGACTCTCGACTGCTAGTGATACGAGGCCGTTGGGATCCAGCACGGCGTTCCGTGTTACCCTCCTGAACCCACCGATTCCATATTCTTCTGCTAACAGTCATTGGATCTCGACCAACGCGAGCAGCAATGTCGCGATACGATAAACCGCAATCGCGATAGGCTACAATCCGACCTTTATCAAAGTCTGAAACGTGATGGTGCGCATTTCTCCTCCTAACACGAGGCATCACAACAACGTTTCACCAGGCAACGCCAGTCAACTGCTGTTTGTCTATGAGAAATCGTTTGGAAACTTTCCTCATGTCAGCACGTTGTAGGTGTCGCCACCGGCGCCAACCTTGTGTGAATGCTCTGAAAAGATCATTATTTGCATATCACAGCATCTTCTTCCTGTCGGTTAAATTTCGCGTCTGTAGCACGTCATCTTCGTGGTGTAGCAATTTTAATGGCCAGTAGTGTCTGTCATCGTGGAGGAGGCTGACTGGCATCAGAGAATGGGAACGGAGGAAGAACAGAACGTAACAGCACGCCTGCTGATCGTCAAGTTGCCAACGAGTGGTTAGGATGAATGTTGGAACGAGTAGGCTACAATGCTAGTGCTTCACGGAGGTCACCATCGACCGATGAGGGACGCCAGGACCAGACGGGGGGAAATGAGGGTAGGGGAGAAGCGAGACAGGAGATAAGCATTCGAGTCTCCAAATACACGCAAAATCAGCATTTTGATCTAAGAAATAAACCCTACGTTGCTAAGTACTTGAAATGATATATCTTGACGAGGCCCACGTCATGCCCCGATAACCGGCTGTCGAAGTCTTGAAGCAGGATAATAACATCAATAGCATAAAGTACTACTACGTTCGTGGTTTCCGGCTGTAGCTGTCAAACCTGCGCTCAGGAACGTTGCACATCATGACCGCCCACTAATAATTTAGTTAGTTAGTTACTAGCTATGTACGTCAGGTTACAGACTACGCATACATGATTTATTCATATGTAGGCCTGAATGGTGATCGCCTGTTGTTATGATCATGACTTGAAAGACTGGTTTTATGCAGTCCTCAACATTAGTTTACACCATGCAAGCAATATGATCTCTGGATACTCATTGAAATCCACAGCCACTTGAACCTATTTATTCTAGTCTTGATCCTCTGCTACATTTTTTATCCTTTACACTTCTCTCCATTTCCAGGCTGAGGACTTCATGACGCCCCAGACCATCTCCTATCGGTCCATCCCTTCTTACAGGCAAGTTGTGCCATAAATTGCTTCATAATTCGACTCCATACTTCTTCGTTATTTATCCAATTCACCTCTCTAATCTTTTCTATTTTCTTATTGTTTGAACGATTATCGTCCGATTTCCACTTCCGTAAAACGTTGTAATGGAGGAAAATGCCTCCAGAAAAAAATTCCTAACACGTGAATTTATATTCAAAGTTGAAAAATTTCTCTTTTTCTAAAACAATTTTCTTGTTACTGCCAGTCTGCATATTTTCTTCTCTACTTAAGCTATCGCCACTTATTTTGTTGCCCATGTAGCAAACTTGCCTACCTACTTTCAGTGTCTCATTCTCTAATCTAATTCTCTCAGCATCTCTTGATTTAATTCGACTGTATTCCACTTCTCTTGTTTTAATTTTCTGCTATTTTATAGCCTCTTTTCAAGGTGGTATCCGTTCCGTTCAACAGATCTTTCGAGACCTTTCCCGTCACTGACAAAATTATTGTGTCATTGGTAACCTCATATTTTTGTTTTTTCTTCTCCTTAACTTTTAATAACCTTTCCAAATTTTGGTTTCCTCTACTGCTTGCACAGAGTATAGAATGAACAACGTCGGGGCAGGCTACAAACCTGTGTCACTCCCTTATCAACTACTTCCTTTTTTTTTTCATGCTCTTCGACTCTTATAGTTGCAGTCTGGATCCTGTACAACTTGTAGACAACCATTCACTACCTGTATTCTACTGCTTCTACCTTCAGAATCTCAATGAGTATCTTCCAGTCAATAATGCTGAAATCTCTACATCTACAAATGCTATGAACTTTTATTGCCTGTATTCAACCGCTTTTCTAAGATAAGCTGTAGTGTCGGTATTGTGGTACCGGTCCCTAAATCTCTCCGAACTGAAACTGATGTCATAGAATGCAGGCTGCGACGAAGAAACTCTCATACTGATTTCGGTAACTTGATGATACTTTCGTCATATGGTCTCGCGCAGAAAAAGAACTCTCAGAATTTCTGAATTTTCAGAATGATATTATTTCACAATGGAAAAGGAGAAAGGTCAGATTTCATTTCAGCATGTAGAGATGCTAGAAATCTTGACGTAACTTTTGGGTGTAAAGTCTATGGGAAACCCACGCATACAGATAGATACCTCCATAGAAATTCCAATCATAATTCCAAGCAGAAAAGAGGAGTGATCAAAACGTCGGTGGATCAGGCTACAAGAATCTGCGAATCCAAATAACTTTGAGGACGACTTCGATCGTTTAACAACTACTTTCACAAGGAACGGTTACTCTGACAAAGAGATAAATGAGGCACGGGGTCCTAGTAGGTCTGAAGTTTCTAATGAAAAAGAAACAACTAAAGGGAAAGTTTTCCGTAGATTTGTAAAAACTATTACAGATCCCATCAGTGAAGCACTCCCGTGGGCACAGTACTTATATCAATAAGAAAGGTTGCGAAGGATTTACGCCCGCCGCTTGCCGCAGGTGGAGTACATAAAATCTCTTGCACTTGCTGTCAAGCGTACATGAAAACTACTAAAAAAAAAAAACATTAACGCCCGCCTTAAGGAGCAGAACCGCAATTGTCTAGGGAATACGAGTATACCAGTATTAGCTCTGGGATGAGAGTACCATCATAAGTTTCTCTGATGCTGTGGTTTTATCAAGATCCAATCATTACTATGCTAGGATGTACAAAGAGGTTATAGACATTCAAGAGCAGGAAAGTAATTTTAACAGTAAAGAAGAAAGGCTTAAATTAGATAAGTTGTGGGCGTTAGTATTAAATAAAGCAAACATCGCCAACTATTCTCCACTAAAGATCCATAACAAACGTCTGCGCGACTCTGCTAAGTTAGGCAGTGGTCTGCTAATCGCTACATGGATGCGTATATGCAGTTCGGCTTGCTGTACATGCTTGAGACTGTAACTGCGCTAAGAGTCCTTAAAGCCTGTGAAGATGTGTCTCTGTTCTTGGATGACAAAAGGCTAGGCTTTTATCGACGGACGAAAGCCATAAAACGAAAACTGTCAATAACTCAAACTGATCTCTCCCGCGGTATTTTTTTCCTTCAGTAAACAATCCGTTTTAGTATTTTGCAACCATGACTTATTAAACTGATGATTCGGTAATATTCACATCTGTCAGCAACTGCCTTCTTTGGAATTGGGATTATTCTTTTCTTCCTAAAGTCTGAGAATATATTGCTATATAATACTGACCACTACAGTAACTTAAGGTTAATAAAAATGAACATACTTGTGCTTTCCATGATTCGTGTTACAAATGAAACAGAGATTTAGCAAAAAGTATTTTTTTATTACAAACTACACATTACTAGAATTGCATTAACTTATGGGTTATGGGGGTGGAACCAATCGTCCATAAAAACGACTTCAGATTAGATATAAGATTTTCGTTGACAGCTGTCAGAACATTTACATGATTAGGTAAGTAATTTTTATGGCTGCATTTTGAATTCGCTTCTCGACAACAGATAGCATACGTAATGAAAAAGACATTGATCTGTTTTGTATTGTATTCCCGAACAAAAGTATTCTTCTCAGATTGCAATAAATTATTTATATCTAATTTTATTAAAGACTAGCTGAATCCACAGCATTATCCGGGTATTTATTTATTCCAGTCTTCTATTAGTTCAGTTCCTCCTTCCATCTCTCTGTCCACCTCCACCTCTTCCCTTTATCTGTCCATTTACTCCTCCAGCTCGCTCTATCGATCTCATCCTGTTCCCTTTCTCTGCATTTCCTCATCCCCTCCCCCTCTCTGTCCATCTCCTGCTCCCCCTATGTGTTTCCGTCTCCTCCTTCCCCTCTCTGTCGATCTATTCCGTCTCACTTCACTTTCCGCATTGTCACCCCCTCCCGAATAGGAATTTCTGATTCTTACTCCAACAACATTTCTTTCCAGATAGTATGTAGCGTTTGTACAAATTCTGGTTGAAATCTAACAAGAGGGTTTACGAGGAGATTTTTACCAGTGCATTTTCCTACATACGCTTATGTCACATATATCTCGCGTATATGTGACATATTTCACATAGTTCACCTTCAGCGAATTTCACCCTGCAGTTTCGTTTTCACGCAGTTCAGTGTTTATGACGTCATATCTCCTGAACTGTAAGTCGTACTACGATATAATTTTGTAGCTACGTTCAGCGGCATATGTTGATAATGTGCTGCGTATAGTGTTAGTAATAAAGAAGTAATAAATTTAAACGTCATGCATGATGTGTCAGGTTTTCACGCATCTCATTGTCTACGACGTCGTATCTGCTGAACTATATGTCGTACAATGACATAATTTCGTAGGTACGTTTGGTGGTGAAATGTGTGAATACTGTCAGCAAAATGTTTCGCGGGTACAGTTATTAGTAAAGAAGTAATAAATTAATTAAAACGTCATGCCTGGCCTCGGTTTTACTGCATGAACAGCGAAAATATAGTGGTGTTAAACAGCTGACGGCGCATTCCAGAGCAGAGGAGAATTACCGTCAATGGGCGAGCAAACTGATGACGAGTAAATTCGAACGGCGCTTTCAGCCTCTCCTCGTCGTCGATTAAGTGGTTGTTAATCAATATGTTCAACACACCCACAGTCTCTCGGTTCAAAAACGTATTGCTGACTGCGCGTTGCATAAGTCTGGATCAAATAATCTTCTTCCTCATTATCCATTACATATTTAGCTATCAGCAAACCCAGGAGTTTCTTTTTCGTTTCTTCCAAGCGATCCTTCAATACCTTGCAGTATGTTAGCAGTTTGGTAATGTTAACAACTCTTTGTTTGAACAGTCTTCCCAAAAAGTACGTGCGGACTGAATTGTTAATGAGCTTGCGGTTCCAATTTCTGGAGAAACAAAATGCGCGACGTATTTCAATTTTGGATCCTATCATATTCGCGTGCCACAAAATCCCTGCTCTTAGATAAATCACGTTAGAAGCAATGAATTCTTTTTGATTAAGTGTTGTTCTACCCAAGAAGATATTGCAAGACATTAATAAGTGGAAATACGCTAAATATATTAATTCTTGAATTGTTTGTTTCACAAACTAGCAATTATGGGAAGTGCAAATGTTGGTGAATTTATCTGTTGCGGACAGTCAAAAAAATTCTTTGAGTTCAAGTTCCAAATAATAGATTCATCTGAAAGTTTAGATCATTCTATCTCATTCATTAACACCTACCCAAGAGCAACTTTAATTGTTGATGTTATTTTGTTTGTTACACAGAACGAAATACATGCTCTTCCTTTTATTAACGGAGAATCCATTTGCAGAGAACTAATTATAAATTCTATGAAAAACATTATTGAAAATTTCTACTCTTCCTGTCATTCATCTCCAAAATGTACCAAATAAGTTTAAAATCAGGTATTGTGGGGTGAAACAGCCAAGTGGGAGGACTGCCAATTGAAATATGCTCACAAAGATACCACTTAATGGCACTGCATCTCCAGTCACAGAGCCGCACGGGTAGCTGCGCTGTCATGGCCCCCTTGTCACGGTTCGCCCGGCTCCCCGTCAGAGGTTCGAGTCCTCCCAAGGGCATCGGCGTGTGTGTTGTCCTTAGCGTAAGTTAGTTTAACTTAGATGAAGTAGTGCGTAAGCCTAGGGACCGCTGACCTCAGCAGTTTTGTCCCATAGGAAATTCCAATTTCCAGTTACAGACGCGGTAGGACGACTGCAAGCATTGTCTCTTGTGATGCAGTAAGGCGATATTTGTGCACTAAAACAAGAGAAACGTTACTGTTCGTTCGAAAATTTCATTTTTTTTTTTTGAGTCTTCTGACTGGTCTGATGCGGCCCGCCACGAATTCCTCTCCTGTGCCAACCTCTTCATCGCAGAGTAGCACTAGCAGCCTATGCCCTCAATTATTTTCTCGATGTATTCCAGTCTCTGTCTTCCTCTACAGTTTTTGCCCTCTACACCTCCCCCTAGTACCATGGAAGGCGTTCCCTGATGTCGTAACAAAAGTCCTATCACGGTCTAAGGTGCTGGAGTCATGGACTGTGCGGCTGGTCCAGGCGGTGGTTCGAGTCCTCCCTTGAGGATGGGTGTGTGTGTTTGTCCTTAGGATAATTTAGGTTAAGTAGTGTGTAACCTTAGGGACTGATGACCTTAGCAGTTAGGTCCCATAAGATTTCACACACATCTGAACATTTTTTTGAAAAGTTCTATCATCCTGCCCCTTCTCCTTGTCAGTGATTTCCACATATTTATTTCCTCTCCGATTCTGCGCGTAACCTCCTCATTCCTTACCTTATCAGTCCACCTAACGTTCAACATTCACCTGTAGCACCACTTCTCAAATGCTTCGATTCTCTTCTGATCCGGTTTTCCCACTGTCCATGTTTCACTACCAAACTATGCTGTGTTCCAGGCAGATATTCTGAGAAATTTCTTCCTCATAGTGAGGCCTATGTTTGATATCAGTAGACTTCTCTTGGCCAGGAATGCTCTTTTGCCAGTGCTAGTCTGCTTTTGATGTCCTCCTTGCTCCGTCCGTCATTGGCTATTTTGCTGTCTAGGTAGTAGAAATCCTTAACTTCATCTACTTCATGACCATCAATCCAGATGTTAAGTTTCTCGCTGTTCTCGTTCCTGCTACTTCTCATTACTTTCGTCTTCCTTACATTTACTCTCAATTCATATTCTGTACTCATTAGATAGTTCATTCTATACAGCATATCATGTAGTTCTTCACCTTCACTCGGGATAGCAAAGTCATCAGCTAATCGTATCACTGATATCCTTTTGCCATGAATTTTAATCACTTCTGAACCTTTCTTTTATTTCCATCATTTCTTCTTCGATGTACAGATTGAACAATAGAGGAAAAGACTGCATCCCTGTCTTACACCATTTTTAATCCGAGCGCTTCGTTTTGGTCATCCACTCTTATTATTCCCTCTTGGCTCTTGTACATATTGTATATTACTCGTCTCTCCCTACAGATTACCCCTATTTTTCTCAGAATTTCGAATACCTCGCACAATTTTACACTGTAGAACGCTTTTTCCAGGTCGACAAATCTTATGAACGTGTCATGATTTTTCTTCAGTCTTGCTTTCATTATCAAGCGCAATGTCAGAATTGTCTCTCGGGTGTCTTTACTTTTTTTAAATGTCAAACTGATCGTCGTCTAGCTCATCCTCAATTTTCTTTTCCGTTCTTCTGTACATTATATTTGTCAGAAACTTGGGTGCATGAGCTGTTAAGCTGATTGTGCGATAATTCTCGCACTTGTCAGCTCTTGCAGTCTTCGGAATTGTGTGTATAAATTTTTCCAAAAGTCAGATAGTATGTCGCCAGAATCATACATTCTGCACGCCAACGTCGATACTCGTTTTGTTGCCACATCCCCAAGATTTTAGAAATTCTGATGGAATGTTGCCTATCCCTTCTGCCTTATTTGAACTTAAGTCCTTCAAAGCTCTTCTAAATTCTGATTATAATCCTAGATCTCCTATCACTTCTAAATCGTCTTCTGTTTCTTCTTCTATCACATCAGACAAACCTTCCCCCTCATACAGGCCTTCAATGTACTCTTTCCACCTATCCTCTCTCTCTCTTCTGCGTTTAACAATGGAATTGCCGTTGCACTCTTTATGCTAACACCCTTGCTTTTAGTGGCAACTAAGGCTATTTTGACTTTCCCATATGCTGAGTCAGTCCTAAGGACAATAATTTCTTTTTCGATTTCCTTGCATTTTTCGTGCAGCCATTTCGTCTTAGCTTCCCTGCACTTCCTATTTGTTTCATTTCTCAGCGACTTGTATTTCAGTATTCCTGAATTTCCCCGAATATTTATGTGCTTTCTTCTTTCATCGATCAACTGAAATATTTCTTCTGTTACCATGGTTTCTTCGCTGTTACCTTAATTGTATCTATGTTTTTCGTTCCAACTTCTGTGACTGCCCTTTTTAGATAGGTCCATTCCTCTTAAACTGTACTGCCTACTGAGCTATTCCTTATTGCTGTATCTGTAGCCTTAGAGAACTTCAAGCATATCTCATCATAGCATAGTACTTCCGTATCCCATGGCTTTGCGTATGGTTCTTCCTGACTAATAACTTAAATTTCAGCCTGCTCTTCATCACTTGTACATTGTGATCTGAGTCTATATCTGCTGCCTTACAATGCAGTATCTCTGTCTGACCAGGACGTAATGTAACTGAAATCTTCCCGAAATCCACGGCCTTTACCAAGTATACCTCCTCCTCTTGTGATTCTTGAACAGAGTATTCGCTATTACTAGCTGAACTTTATTACAGAACTCAGTTGGTCTTTCCCCTCTCTCATTTTTTGTCCCAAGCCCATAATATCCTGTAACCTTTTCTTCTACTCCTTCCGCTGCAACTGCATTTCAGTCCCCCGTGACTATTAGATTTTCATCTACCTTTATGTACGGTATTACTCTTTCAATATTCTCGTATACTTTCTCTACATCTGCGACGTCGGCATGTATACCTGAACTATCATTGTCGGTGTTGGTTTGCCGTCGATTCTGATAAGAACAACCATGTCAGTGTACTGTTCACTGTGACACATTCTTTGCCCTACCTTTCTATGCATAACAAATTCTACTCCCATTATACCATTTTCTGCTGTTGCTGATATTACCTTACATACATCTGACCAGAAATCCTTGTCTCCTTTCCATTTCACTTCACCGCCCCCTATTATATCTCGTTTGAGCCTTTGCATTTCCCTTTCCAGATTCTCTACCACGTTCAAAATTCTGACGTTCCACGTCCCGGCTCGTAGAATGTTATCCTTTCGATGGTTACTCAATCGTTTCTCACAGCCTCCTCCCCCTTGGCAGTCCCCTCCCGGAGATCCGAATGGGGGACGATTCCGGAGTTTTTTTGCCTGTGGAGAGATGATCATGACACTTTTACAACTGCAGGCCACATGTCCTGTGGATATACCTTATGTGTCTTTAATGCAGTGGTTTCCATTGCCTTCTGCGTCCTCATGCCATTGATCACTGCTGATTCTTCCGCCTTTAGGGGCAGTTCCCCAGCCCAAGGACAAGAGAGTGCCTTGAGCCTTTGTCAGCTCCTCCGCCCTCTTAGACAAGGCCGTTAGCAGAATGAGGGTGACTTCTTATGCCGGAACTCTTCGGGTGCCAATGCTGATGATTAATCAAAGTTTAAGTGGCGGCGCGTTTCGATCCCGGGACTGCGGATGGTTGGATTACTAATCAAAGACACTACCCCTACACCACTGGCACAGGCCGAAGTTTTCATAAACAACATAAATTCAATGTGAAGAAAATATGAGATCGAAGCTGCTGCTAATTTCCTTGAATTACATGAGTACAGTGTTAACTGAATTGGTCCAATCTCTAAATAACTAGGGAAACTTTGTCGAGTAACTGTTAGATATGCTGGACATATGTCCCAGACATTTGGGAGAGATGGGCACTAACTGTCAGGCTAGCCATTTTTTACACATTTTCTTCCACTTTATAACTGTGCTTCGGACTGAGTACTCAAAGGACCTCAAAGAATATATAATGAAATGCAGTGATCTTGGAAGTTATAACGAAAAATATTTTAGCCGTGCAATACATGCTATCATAAGTGGCTCATCTGTAAAGTATCTCTCAAAATTACGGAATTCCTAGGAAGAATAAAAATACCTCGACAGGTAAAAGCACCTCGACAACAAATAGAATGGGTCCTGAATGTGTGTTAATGGAAGTAAAAATTCGAATTCCTTGTGGCAGTGCCAGGTGTTCCGAAGCATGCCTATAATTTCTCTGAAAGGCTTCACTTCGATCACAAACATAATAATGGGAAGATACTTGCAGGTACTCTTTGGGCTTAGGTTCTGTTGAAGAAGATACCATGATCTGTCTATTGAGGAAACATTGAATGTGTCTGTCGGAAAACACAAAATTTGTGGCTGCTTTGTTATCTTCCCAGAACACAATTGACATGTTGTGAAGTAAAGGTGGAAGGAAATAAAAATGTGCAGAGGAGAAAATGTTTGAAAAAAATATAATTGAAAAGATAAGAAGCTCACCTTCGTGAAATTCAGTACCCAAATAAGGCGGAGGAGAAAAGAATGTACGAAGGAAAATATTAGAAAAAAATGTCAGAAACGCAATTGATAGACTTCACTAAGTTTAGCTGTAGAGAATGAGAATACATTTGTTCAGTATAAAGAAGTAACTGATGTAGCTGAAGATCATACTGAGGCCGAATGCGAAGGAATGTGAAGAAATAGAGCAGTTAAAAATGAAAGACTGATTGAAGTTATAGTTTACAAGAAATGGCTCTGAGCACTATGGGACTTAACATCTGTGGTCATCAGTCCCGTAGAAGTTAGAACTACTTAAACCTAACTAACCTAAGGACATCACACACATCCATGCCCGAGGCAGGATTCGAACCTGCGACCGTAGCAGTCGCGCGGTTCCGGACTGAGCGCCTAGAACCGCTAGACCACCGCGGCCGGCTAGTTTACAAGAGCTGGAATCAGGAAATCCGCTCTTTTTCATAAACACTTGCCCGAGAAAGGGTAAATCGATCAAAAAGAAGAGGTAGTCCCACAACTCAGCTTAATTTCCATTAGCAGTATATTTATTTAGATGATTCTTCGCGTATTCCATTGGCCAACTCATCCAGTTGGATGGGGATGGATGGCCACTTGCAACTTTTTTTTTTTTTTGACAATTTCCACGATCAATAAGTCAGTATAAATTTGAAAACTGAATAAATCACGAAATAATGTAGATAGAGCGGTACAAATTGACACACATGCTTGGAATGACATGGGGTTTTATTAGAACCAAAAAATACAAAAGTTCAAAAAATGTCCGACAGATGGCACTTCATCCGATCAGAATAGCAATAATTAGCATAAGAAAGTAAGAGAAAGCAAAGATGATGTTCTTTACAGGAAATGCTCAATATGTCCACCATCATTCCTAAACAATAGCTGTAGTCGAGAAATAATGTTGTGAACAGCACTGTAAAGCATGTCCGGAGTTATGGTGAGGCATTGGCGTCGTCGGATGTTGTCTTTCAGCATCCCTAGAGATGTCGGTCGATCACGATACACTTGCGACTTCAGGTAACCCCAAGGCCAGTAATCGCATGGACTGGGGTCTGGCGACATGGGAGGCCAAGCATGACGAAAGTGGCGGCTGAGCACACGATCATCACCAAACGACGCGCGCAAGAGATCTTTCACGCGTCTAGCAATATATTGTTTTTTTTTGTTCTAATAAAACGCCGTGTCATTCCAAGCATGTGTGTCAATTTTTACCTCTCTATCTACATTATTCTGTAGTTTATTCAGTTTTCAAATTTATACTGACTTTTTGATCACCCGGTATATATATATATATATATATATATATATATATATATATATATATATATATAATGTCGCTTCTCGACAACAGATAGCATACGTAATGAAAAAGACATTGATCTGTTTTGTATTGTATTCCCGAACAAAAGTATTCTTCTCAGATTGCAATAAATTATTTATATCGAATTTTATTAAAGACTAGCTGAATCCACAGCATTATCCGGGTATATATATATATATATATATATATATATATATATATATATATATATATATATATATGTATAATTAGAAAGTATGAAGTATTAAGTTCAGCATTTGAAAATAATTATATGTATGCATGTTCTGCGAAACGTGGGGGATCACAAGTCACGTTCCCTTGTGTAAAGACGGTCTATTACATACAAAGCAATAGGAGAGGACGGAGAATTGTGTCCATCAGTGGTTTCTGCCCAGCAACTAAATTTTAACAAGTTATGAGATAACTACGGTAGTATTAAATTATGTCGTTGTAATCAATCTCTCTCAAGAACTTGCATCTAAAATCCAACTAATCTGCAGTTGCAATTGATTGGTATCAGTCAACAGTAAAAAAAAAAAAAAAAAGTGGCGTAGCTACAGCGTCTACAACAGTGACAGTATATTTGGCGTTTTTTTAGTTGAGAGTCTCAGTATCTATCTTGACAATACTTGCAATAAAGGGCAGTTAATATCAGTTATGGAGTGGCTTTGAGGAAATAGAAGTATCTGATTCGTACGTGACTTATTTCGCGTCCAAAAACTGGCACAATCTGCTGAGACAAGCCAAACATGTCCTCGGCGTTGGAGAGCTGGTGGTGCTGGCGCCAGCGAGCAGCGGCTTCCTCAACCGGGAGAGTGGTAGGCCGCTTGACAAACGGGCGCTGTCTGCGACGTTGCGGTAATTACTGGAAATGGAGCTGTCACGCGTCCACACCGCCCAAGACGAACAGCCTGCTCTCATGTCTCTTCACCGTGCTGTCGTCTTCCGACTCCTCGTGTCTCAAGTCTTACAGTGGTTTAGGAAATCCAAGAAGCCATTAACAAAAAACATCTGACAAGTGACATTTTAATATTAATACATCTGAGCATAAAACATATTACAGAATCTAACTTTTGGCTCAAAAAGGTATTGACTAAAAGGAATACACATCACGCTACTCCATGCAGACACAGCCATATCATATGTCGGGAAGGAGTTTGCGAGCACTAACAGTAGAGGCCAAGTGTCTTGCTGTGCAGTCTGCTTCTACCCTCTATGTCAGATATATCGAAAAAAATTTGGTTTTAGGAGTACAGTCATTTGCTAGAGGAAACAGTTTGAATTTATCTGTCGTGTTGTGCTAATATAGTGTAGTTATGACATCACTTAAAATCTCTCGTACCTAAACTACAGTAGCTCAGTAAGATTTATTACATACACAAGCCACCTTTTAGTGCGTGGCAGAGAGAAATTCTAATACTTGATTTCCCGCTGCGGTCGCAAATGGTGTCTGGAATGAAGAAATGCCGGTGAGCTTCCACGTGACCTCGAATTCCAACGAATCATTCGCGAGGTGCACTCGTAGATGGCAGGAAGTTGGTTTACTAAGTTAATTGACTCTTCCTGGTAACGACTTACTCAGTAGAAGACCTTCACAAAGACCCTAAGCTGAGCTATTCCCGCCACATCGAGGTACTTCTCTGTCTGCTTGGTGTCATACTTTTTCACTGTTGTGAAGGTATTTTCTCAGAAACAAATGTAAATGGATTAACAAATCGAAGTAAATTACATTATTACTCTACCGTGAGACACCGTAAACCAGTGCTCCCTTACACCAAAATCCCCGAAAAATATCCCCAAATAACCTCCGAAATTTTGTCAGTGGAGACCGGGTTTACCTAGTAATGAAATGTGACTGCACTCCTTTATGTAATATTTTTCTTCTTGTCATGAGTCGCCTGACATGTTTGATGCGGCCCGCCACGTATTCCTCACTTGTGCCAACCTCTTCATCTCAGAATAGTACTTGAAACCTACATTTCCAACTATTTCTTTTATGTATATCACTCCCTGTCTTCCCCTACAGTACTATCGAAGTTGTTCCCCGATGTGCTATAATTCTGTCCTTTATTGTTGTCGCTGTTCTCTACATGTTCATGTCTTCGCTGATTCTGCGGAGGACCTCCTCATTCCTTACCTTATCAGTCCACCTAATTTTCGACAGTATTTTGTAGTACCAGATCGCAAAAACTTCGATTCACATCTGTTTCATTTTTCCTACAATCCGTCATTCACTACTGTCCAATGCTGTGCTTCAAACGTATATTTTCAGGAAATTCTTTCTCAGACTAATGACGATTTTTGATACTAGCAGACTTTTCTTTGCCAGGAATGCCCTGTTTACCTGTGCTAAGCGCCTTTTTTTATGTTCCCTTACTTATGAAAACGTGTGTTTTTTTCTCGCAGTGTAGCAGAATTCCTTAAAATCGATTTTAAGTAACCGCGTATCTCAGTTCTGCAACTCCTCCTTCGGTGTACCCTCAGTTCGTATTCTGTACTTACACTCAAGAGCTAGAGAAAGCGGTACAGCTGCCTAATATTGTGTAAGGCCCCCGCGAGCACGCAGAAGTGCCGCAACACGACGTGGCATCGACTCGACTAATGTCTGAAGTAGTGCTGGAGAGAACTGACACTACGAATCCTGCAGGGATGTCCATAAATCCGGAAGAGTGAGAGGGGGTGTAGATCTATTCTGAACAGACATCCCAGATTTGCTCAATAATGTTCATGTTTGGGGAGTTTGGTGGCCAGTGAAAGTGTTTAAACTTACAAGAATGTTCCTGGAGCCACTCTGTAGCAATTATGGACGTGTGGGATGTTGCATTGTCCTCCTGGAATTGCCAAAATCCGTCGGAATGCATAATGGATATGAATGCATCCAGGTGATCAGACAGGATGGTTACGTACGTGTCACCTGTCAAAGTCGTATCTAGACTTATCAGGGGTCCCATATCACTCCTACTGCACACGCCCACACCATTACAGAGCCTCCACCAGCTTCAACAGTCCCTTGCTGACATGCAGGGTCCTTGGATTCATGAGGCTGTCTCCGTACCCATACACGTCCATCCGCTCCGCACAATTCGAAACAAGGCTCGTCTGACCAGGCAACATATTTCCAATCATCAACAGTGCAGTGTCTGTGTTGACGGGCTAGGCGAGGCGTGAAGTTTTGTGTCGTGCAGTCATCAAGGGTACACGAGTGGGCCATCGTCTCCGAAAGTCCATATCGATGACATTTCGTTGAATGGTTCTCACTTGTTGATGGCCCCCATTCAAATCAGCAGTAGTTTGTGGAAGGGTTGCACTTCTGTCACGTTGAACGATTATCTTCAGTCGTCGTTTGTCCCGTGTTTCCAGGATCTTTTTCCGGCCTCAGCGAAGTCGGAGATTTGATGTTTTACCGGATTCCTGATATTCACGGTACGCTCGTGAAATGGTCTTACGGGAAAATCCCCACTTCATCGCTACCACGGAGATGCTGTGTCCCATCGCTCACGCGCCAGTTACAACACCACATTTAAACTCACTTAAAGCTTGATAATCCGCCATTGTAGCAGCAGTAACTTATTTAACAACAGCGCCAGACACTTGTTGTCTTATATAGGCGGTGCTGACCGCAGCGCCATATGTGAAAACTTCTGGCCCTTATACAAGCATCTATTTCGCTTGACATTGATAGAGTTTTCGGATGTCCTCCTGAGGGATATCGTACCAAATTCTGCCCCATTGACGCGTTAGATCGTTAAAATTCCTAGTTGGTTAGAGGGTCCTGGCCATAACGCTCCAAACTTTCTGTGTTATGGAGAGATTCGGCAACGTTATTGGACAAGGTAGCAGTAGAAAATCTCGCCGTGTGCAAGCGGACATTACCTTGCTGAAATGCTGTGGTGCAAGGGTGCCGCGGATGACAGTCGAAGGCGTCCCGGTATGGAAAGAAATGGCACCCCATCCCACCTGTCCTGGTTGTCGAGCTGCACTGCACGCTACAATCTGTATCCCACCGATGTCCGAGGCTTCTCCAGACACATCTTCTGCCTGGAATTTCTTCGACTGAAGTATAATTGTCTTCAGCGACGTATGCCGCTTCGAACTGAGCTCCGACGACCAGAAAACAGGTATCTGGAGACGCCCCAGGTAGTGGTGGTATACCAACCTGAATGTCGCCCGCCATAAGAGCCGACAATCAGGAGTGTGGTCTGCGGCGTCACTTCATTTCATAACAGGGCCCCACTGGTAGTCATCCGAGGCACAGCGGTAGGTCGGCGACTTTCTTTCTGGACCCTGTTTTGTTACACTTCATGACAAGCCATCCTGGACTTGCATTTCAGTAAGATAATGGCTGCCCACACACGGGGAGAGTTTCTATAGCATGTCTTCGTGCCTTCTCCAGCGAGGTTGTCGTATCTGTCCCTCACTGAGAAAATTTGGAGCATTATTGGCAGGATCCTCCAACCAGTTCCGGATTTTGACGGTGTAATGCGCAGTTGGGCATAATTTGCCACGATACGTCAGAGGGAGACATCCAACAGTTCTGTCAATCAATTCCAAGCCGAATAACTTCTTACGTAAGGGTCAGAGGTTGACCAACGTGTTACTGACTTACTTACTTTGTGTAGCCCTTTAACAAATCATCCAATTTTTCTGAAACTGAAATCATTTATTTGTCTGCACATGTATATCACATCTACTGATTTCCATCCTATTCGGGTTATTAATTCGTGTAGGATGCATGGCACCTGCTACCGATATATAATTTTTTTCTGAATTGTATGTAAATATTTGTAATTTAAATGCTTTCTTTTAATAAGTAAGGACATTGCTTCACTGTATGTGTAAATTTAGGCATAAGTCTGTTGACGTTTCATTGTATTTATCTGTGTCTTACTGTGAAACATAAGCTCTGGGAAAAAGCCAAAGGAATTGTTATTTGCATCGACTAGGAACGATAATACCAGTGCTTGTGTGTTGTAAAATCTTTGGGTAGGGATTTGTTGTGCAGAGCGCTGCGGAGAGAGGGAGAGACGGGTTCCAGCGCTTGTAGTGTGCGGAAGTGTGGTGTTAACGCTCTCACTGTAGAGAGTACCATTTCGGCGGCATCATGTACGCACTCAGGCCAGATGTCTAGTAGCAGGAGCACGGACAGTGGACGGGCGGAAGAGGCTGTATTAATTACGATTGCCTTTTCATGTAATTAGCTGTGGCTCTAAAAGATACTACCGTCTTCAACAACAGCAGCAGTTCCAGCAACACAGTTTCCTCGTCGGCTCCGAGTTTCATCGTATGCACAGCACTAAAGTAAGACTGTTCATTAGTGGAAAGTATTAACGGCTAACCCAGCAGCACAACTGAATGTGATTTGATTGATATAATTTATTTAAATAATAATCAGTTAAACTCAGGGGATTGTGTCCTCATTGCCCCCAGATATTGTAACCAAGCAGGGTCCTTGTTCCTTTTTTCCCTTATATGCTAACCAAATGTCATAAGAAACAAATTGAATAGTTACAGCCGGTTTATTAATGAATAATTTCACTTTTAAGAATTTTAGCCTCAGTCTACTTTCAATTAACTGTTGTTCAACAGAGGTTTCAGTATATGGCTAAAGTAAAGCAATTTCATTTTTCAAGTTTGAGAATCTATAACTGTAAAAAATCCAGATCTAAAGAAAATGCACAAATTAAGAGTGCGGAAGTTTTATTTATTTTACACATAGCTTGGAGCACATGGCTATTTCGTTTGGTACGTATTCTAGTGTTTAATTCTGTTCAAGTCAGTAAAAATGGCTCAGTTGTTCAGAAAATAATATGAAATCCAATTTGCAAAATAAGTAACTGAAAAGTAAGAAGTGCTTGCTTTTTTTTCTAAATTTCTTTGATGACGTTATGTTGAGGTCACTGAAAGTCATTGTTCACGTAACGAAGTTCAGTACTAACATATAGTTTAATTACATATTTTCAAATCATCACTCGATTGCCTTTTTCAAAGTTTAATGCCAAACGTAACGTAAGAGAGACTTTTCAGTTTTCTTTATCATTACATACTCAAAATTAGTGTCAAAAAAATACATGACAACCTTCAGTTGCCAGGTCAGTGTTTAATAATACATGTTTTCTTTCCCATCATCTTGTGCAGGATTTAGGATGTAAACTGCCCTAGTCGGCTGGCGACCAGTTAATTATTTCCTCTTTGTTCATTAGTCTAACTTTTGGACTCATGATCAGTGGTACCGCTTTTCTGTCCGGTGTTGTTCGTGAGTGAATGCACAAAGCAACTTTCATTTTTTTCAAATTATAGCGCTGTTTGGTTTAATTACTTTTAATTTTAGCAGTCTTTTCCGTCAGAAGGGTCGGTTGTACACTTTCCTTCTACTTATCGGTATTACTTCTTCGGCAAAGATAGCCTTATCCAATTAGTAAAAATCCATTAGGTATTTAGGCGATCCACAGCAGGATAGGCCAATTAGTAAGGGGGAGGTTACAGTGCGGTTTTTTTTTTTTTTTTTTTTTTTTTTTAGCCTTAGAGTTTATTTCACTCCTACAAATAGACAACCCAATGATTCTGAAAGTGGGGGTAGTTATCGCTCCGACTTCACGGGAACTCAGTAGCGACCTAATTGATTTACACGCAAGTACTGGCCTTCGACATGTCACAAACGGTGCTCACATTCAGCACCTGTAATATGAGCAAAAAGCTTAGAGAGATGGGCTATGCCCTGATACGTGTCTGTTTTCTGTATGTCTCGTAGTTTTCGGGCAGTCGTCTTCTGGTAACGCGGAGGTACTTATGAATAGCCCTGTATTCTAAATATGCGCGGGGTCTTCAATAAGTAGAGCAATGTACTTATTTCTGAAGGCGGGCTGGTTTTATTCAGGATTCCAGTACGCCACACAACCACTCTTTTAGCTACAAAACTCTATTTTTCAACATAATCTGCATTCAACGCTACGGCCTTGCGTCCTGTATGCCCACATGGTACCACTCTACTGCGTCAGACAACGTCTTGCTGCATCAATAACCTGCCAATCACGCACGTCCTGCCTTCTGCGGCGTGCAGCCTTCATTGGGCCAGACATATGGAAGTCGGAAGGTGCGAGGTCCTGGGGATGAGGAACAACAGTGAAGTTTTGTGAGCTCCATTCGGGTGCGCGTTGTCATGGAGAAGGAAAAGTTTTTTGGATCTTTGTGGCGACGAGTACGTTCCTTCAGTTTTCTGAGGGTAGGACAATACACTTCAGAGTTGATCGTTGCGCGATGAGGGAGGATATCAAATAGAACAACCACTTTAAAGTCCCAGAGGATCGCCGCCGTGACTTCAAGGCTCTGAACTTTTTCTTCGGACGAGAGGTGCCGTGGTGCAACTTTATGGACTGCTGTTTAGTTTCCGATTCGAATTGGTGAACCGAAGTTTCATCGCCTGTGACGAAGTTCGACAAAAATTGTTACGATTAGTCTTGTACCTGTTGTGCAATTACGCACAGACGGTATTTCATTGTTCTTTATGGTCCTCTGTTTGGTGACGAGGAATCCAGCGGGCACACACTTCGAGTACCCCAACTGATGGACGACTTTATCAGCACTGCCGAGAGATACACCCAGATGTGCAGCGACGCGTTTGATTGTGATCCGCTGAGCAGCTCGCATGAGAGCGTCCGCACGTTCCAACTTTGCGGGAGGGACAGCTGTGTGCCGCCGGCCGCTACGAGGGAGATCAGACATGTTTGCGCGACATAGTTGCGGTGATGACAGACTCTCGCGCAACGACTCACCGCGCTTTTTGTCCTATGGCAGGTCTCCATCGACATTCTGCAAGTGTGAATGTATATTTGTAGTGTTCTGGTTTCCTGTCAAGAGGAACTCTACCACAGCTCTCTTCTTGGAACGCACCTACGTTACAGACGTCATTTTGAAGGAAGCGTGTAGCGCCGGTATCAGTCGAAAGCTCTTGAAACAATAGGGGCTGAAGCGGAAATATTTGACTTTGTCCTACAATAAATTCCACCTCTTTTTCACCGGTATTGGCTGAGAAAAAATTGCGTTACGTTACTTATCGAACTGCCCCCGTACAGGCGTTAAGTGGCGTCGTCCGCCGAAGGCCGGCCAGGCGGTGTGTGTGCGCGGCGCCTTCGGCCGGCGGCTGCCTGCGCACCTGGCGGCGCCGCGGCTATGGCGTGGAGCCCGCCGCCTCCAACGGGCTGCGCCGGGCCGCGCGCTCGCCGGTTGCCGGGGGCGGCGCGCCTGCGGCTGACTGCCGGAGATGTATTGATATAGCAGCTGCGCAAGAAACTGACTGAATGAATGAAGTCCCGGGCGGCGGCCGCGCGCTGCCTGCGCCTGGCAGCTGAAAAATCACCACTACACGCCGCCGAGCCGCGCCGCGCCCGCCTGCCGACACACCGCCAAACGCTGCCAGGCGCGCCGTCCCAGCCACGTGCCGAGGTACCGGGCTGGCCTCCGGCAGGCCTTATCGCCCGATCTCCCTCCTCATACGCCTCACATCTAATGAATCTTCCCCTCTCATACCGCATCTTCAAGGTGACACAATATTTCGCTTTTTTGGATAACCCTCCTTTTGAGTGGAGATCTCGAGGACCACTGCCGTTCACTATTGTAAGGGAATGAAACGCCTACAGCCGCCCTTATGATCTTATTTAATGTGTAGCTACTAGTTTCTGCGCGTCAATGCGCGATCTTCAGGCCGTAGTTGATACTGAAGGGATTATCACGATTCAGATATAAGCGGCGTCAGTAGCCAACAGAACTGGATTACGCAGTAACTGTATCAGCACGCCAACAATCGACTGCCAACTCAGTTGGCAGGCGGATAGCCTGTGTAATCCAATTAAATTGGCAACTGATTGGAAGGTCCCCTCGCTTCTAAACTGATACTGTTATTACTCAGCTTAGCCGAGAGTCCGTAGAGGGTGGTATATGTGACATACAGCAGGGCTTCCCAACGTGTGGTCCGCGGACCCCTTAGGGGTCCGTCGGCTCTTTCTAGAGGGTCCGCGGCCACCTTTCACCAAATCGTGTAAAATAATGAGTAAAATTAGTGAATAAAAACGTGAAAATCAACTTCATCAATATTTTATTTTTCGTGTGAAAAACATGTGTACTTTTACTTCAGGTCGTATTCCCAAGCAGCCTTTGCGGTTCCTAGGTGAGAACGCATACACAGATTAGTGCCGGAGAATGCGGCTTCTCTGATCGACTGTTTCGCAACAATACGGGGGTCGTTTGTGCGCCGGCTCACGGCACTAGATGCGCTAAACCTGTTATGCATGCGCGGAGCGATCTTTGTCGACCAATCACGAATGCGGCCCCAGGCACCATTAAATGTTAAACTTGCTTTGTCAGTGCAATACCTATTTCATAAGTCGATTTTTGATCAGTTTATTACTTCTAACATGGATCGGTGTCTCAAGTCAGGATTACTGAAGAAGGGTGCAGTTTCTCCATCGCCTTCACAACAAGGGAAGTTTCCAGTTGAAATGAATGAGGAGGGAGGACGACCAAAGGAAGAACAATCACAAGAAGCTCTACAGCCGGATTTGTTATGTCAAAATAACCTCCTCTGCCAGAATTGTTTCTTTGAGAAAAAAAGTCTTATGTTCTGTGAAATGCTTTGTCTTCTTATACAGAAATAAGAGAGCCCGTTTTCCTAATTTGTTTACAGTCGAGGCTGACTGCCACGATACAGTGTCCAAGCAGTAGTTGAAGATGTCAGCCGTGGCTAAACTTTTGCCTCGCCACCTGCCACTTGCCAGCTACCAACTGACAGTACACTGTTGCATCGCCACCTGCTAGCTGCCGGCTATGGACTGACAGCTGCCATTCAATAGAAACGCAAAGACGTAAAAATAACTAGACTTTCCGAGCTATTTACATTGTGGAACTGGAAAACGGCTTTATAGAAGCAGATTTCCAGAATCGATTTTGAAGTGTTTACCTTACCAACCAAAAGCGGAACTGGGACATCGGCTTACGAAATCCGCTTTTGGAAACGCATGTAAACTGGGTGAATGTATTCCCACACATTGCACAACAGATGTCACAATAGTCCTTTAAAGGCAATTCCTTTGCCTCTTTCCTTTCATGATGTGTTTGTGTCCCGAATCATGGATCTGCTCTTTTCTTCACAGCCGCGCGGAATGGCCGAGCAGTCAAGGCGCCATGTCGTCATGGATTGCGCGGCCACTCCCGCCGGAGGTTCGAGTCCTCCGAGACACAAACACACACACACACACACACACACACACACACACACACACACACACACGACTGTTACGAAATATGCATGCTCCTTACACAACAGCAGCCAACCAGTGGAAGTGAACAGACCACAAGCGGCAGTTTGTCAACAGCAAACAGTTTGGATGTGATGTTGATTGCTCTTGGAGGACGGCAGCTCCATCGTGTGAAATGCCAATTACAAAGTAATTTTAATCAGGTTATAGTGTGTTGAACAAAGGAAGTGAATCCACTAGTAAGTGTCTGGATACAGTGGTAATTCAAATTGTATCGTTAATTTCAAGTTGTTTTCATTCATCTGTAAACCAAAGACTATTGATACTTCGTGGGGCGGTGGGGAGGAGGGGAGGGGGGGAGATGGGGGGCGGGGTGGGGGAGATGGGGGCGGGGTCATTGGGAACATGGCACTTGCATTAAGAAGCTTTCAGCTTTCAGTTTCCATGGGATTCGCTCTGAAATTTAAAGTTACTGTGCTCTTGACTGACTAGGGATCCGCCATGGATTTTCGACCGAAGAAGGGGTCCGCCAGCTGAAAAGGTTGGGAAGCCCTGGCATACAGTATAACTGGTCAGCATTTCCACCCGGAATTTGCGAGTGTAAGTCGGATCTTCCTCGATCTGTCTTGATGGTCGTGTAGTCGGATTTCCTCCTACCTGTGCGCGGTGCAGCTCTCGTAAATGTCGACCCGTGCAGATTCTTCGTTGGCGTATAGGATGTCTCTGTCGATGGAAGCTAATTATCTGAAATTGCTGTCGATCAACTTTGGGGTATCTATTTACTCGAAATTAACATTCAGAATGCCGTAATATCACTTTTATTCCTATTAGATCAACAATGAAACACTCATGTCACAAACAACTCGTAACCGAGAGCATGACTACCATCGAACAAGACAGGAAGAGCTCTTAACGCCGACTGCCGACTTGGCGCGCAGTCTGCATCTCTTACCAGTTTCGCCACACTCCGTCGATTTCCGGTCAAGTTCGTACTTACTAAGATATGCATTTGTTAATGAACTGGTGTGAATTTTAACGAGGCAAAATTATGATAAATAGTTTTAAACATCCAAAGGCTCCTCCTAGTATTCATGTTGTCATAAATGACTTTAATTATTAATTATAAATAAAAAAATCGGTGACTTTGGAGCCAAGATGGCGGTACTTCCCGTCATGTATATTTCCTAGGCTGACGCTTGTTGCTACGATCCAGCGCCGAGCCCCACTCCGCTATGCGCGACATATGGTCGCTTCGTCACCTATCCAGCCAACGTGGGAAATCCTCTCCGACTCATGGCCGGCTACGGACTACAGCACTTCCTAACTATCGTGAATACATCAACAAGAGACAATAATTTATTAAAACCGGTAAAAATGTCTTCCTCACGTAAAAGGCACCTTTCATGATGCATCGTCTATGTGGATCGTGATAAGGTCTTCAGCATCAACTACGGCCTGAAGATGGCGCATTGAAGTGCCGAAACTGGTAGCTAGACAATAAATAAGATTATAAGGACGGCCGTAAGCGTTTCATTTTCTTACAATATTTCGATGGTCCACTTGGCCATCATCTTCACGTGAGAAGCTACTGCTGCTGAGTCTTGTCGATCTAATGCTACTCCGGAGCCGTATCCGCTATATGGCTTAGAAGTGAGTGCTCAGCAAAGATAAAAAGTATGCTGATGACAGATTTTATAAACAAACTGACGAAATGTCTTATCATGCTTGCTAACTTACGAAGGACTATCAGGAAAGAGCTCTGTGGACGGCAACCTTAAAACCATGTTTGTGTTCTTAGTTTGGTGACCTTAACCCTTTGTTGGAACATTTTAATTCCCTTCACTTCAGCACCAAGTTTACAATGGCAATGGAGATTGATGGAAAGCTCCATTTACGGATGTCGGCTACAAACGGGACGGTAGTACCGCAGACTTACACATACTGGCTGTATCTCCATATAAATAGCTGTCGGCCAGCCGGGGTGGCCGAGCGGTTCTCGGCGCTACAGTTTGGAACCGCGCGACCGCTACGGTCGCAGGTTCGAATCCTGCATCGGGCATGGATGTGTGTGATGTCCTTAGGTTAGTTAGGTTTAAGTAGTTCTAAGTTATAGGGGACTGATGACAGAAGTTAAGTCCCAAAGTGCTCAGAGCCATTTGACCCATTTTTTAAATAGCTGTCACCCACCGTACTGCACAACGTAATGGGATCCTCAGAACGCTGATCAATTATTTGGTGGATGTATTCCAATCCCTGTCTTTCTCTGCAGGTTTTTCCTTCCATTGCTTCTTCTACTACTTTTGAAATCATAACCAAGTGACTTAACAAAAATGGTTCAAATGGCTCTGAGCACTATGGGACTCAACTGCTGTGGTCATCAGTCCCCTAGAACTGAGAGCCACTTAAACCTAACTAACCTAAGGACATCACACACATCCATGCCCGAGGCAGGATTCGAACCTGCGACCGTAGCGGACGCGCGGTTCCAGACTGTAGCGCCTAGAACCGCTCGGCCACTCCGGCCGGCCGTGACTTAACACACGTCCTACCATCTTGTCCCTTCTTCTTGTCAATTTTTTCCCAGATGTTCCCTTCTTCACAAATTCTGCAGAGAACCTCCTCAATCATTACCTTTTCAGTCCACCTTTTTCTCAACATTCTTATGTAGAACCATAACTCATACGCTTTGATTCTCTTCTGTTCCGGTTTTCCCTGTCCATGAGTCATCATACTATAATAATGTATTATATAATTTAGTATAATACATTCGCAGAAATATCCTCCTCAAATTAAGGCCCGTGATTGATACTAGTAGACTTCTTTTGGCCATGAATGCCCTCTTAGTCTCTGCTAGTCTGCTTTTTATGTCCTCTTTGCTTCGTCTGTCATAGGAGCAGCAATGTCGTCAGCGAATGGTAACACTGATATCGTCTCAACCCGAATTTTAACCCCGTTATTGAACCTGTCTTTTATTTCCATCATTGCATCTTCGAAGTATAGATTGAGCAGTACAGGCGAAGGACTGTAACCCTGTCTTACGCCCTTTTTAATCCCAGCACTTCGCCCTTGGTGTTCTACACTTTTTGTTCCCTCCTGGTTCTCGTACATACGATATATTTTTACAGAGTTTCAAACATCTTACACCATCTGACACTGTCGAATGCTTTTTCTAGTTCAACAAATGCTGTGGACGTGTCTTGATACTTCTTCAGTCTGCTTCCATTATCAGCCGAAACCTCAGGACTGCCTCTCTGGTGCCCTTACCTTCCTAAAGCAAAAACGGTCAACATCTAACAGATTCTCAATTTAATTTTCCATTCATCTGTATATTATTCTTGTCAGCAACTTGCATCCATGAGCTTTTAAGGTGACTGTACGATAGTTCCCACCCTAAATAGGCTCCTGCTATCTTTGAAACTATAAGGATGATGTTTTTTCGAAAGACTGATGGTATCTCTCATACCTCGAGAAGAAATTCCGATGAAATGTTACCTATCCCTTCTGTCTTATCTGATCTCAAGTCTTTCGAAGCTCTTTTAAATTCTGACTCTAAGTCTGGATCCCCTCTCTTTTCCATGTCGCCTCCAGTTTCGTCATCAGGCAATTCTTCTACATCATAGAGGTCTTCAGTGTGTATCTGCTCTCTCCTCTGCGTTTAACAGCGAAATTACCATTGCACTTTTAATTTGTCATCCTTGCTTTTAATTTCACCGGCAGTTGCTTTGGTGGTTCTGTATGCTGTGTCAGTACTTCTGATAATCATTTCTTTTTCGATTTCTTATGACAGGAAATCTAAGAAGTGTATCAGCTAAATTAGGGAGAATTTTAAGAAATTTTAATATTGTGTTTCGTCCACCATGTAAGATGAATGCTCTTTTGGCTTCTGTAACACTGGTAAAAGATGCACTGGTCAAACTATCTGCGTGTGGAATATCGCCGCAGCACATGGCTAAGACGATCTGAAAAATCCGAGGGAGCGGAACATTGCCTATCTGAGTCACATGCAGTGATATGTTATAACACAGAATTGTTGCTGCAGCTGCTTGTTACTGAGGCTGCATTCTGCAAGTATCCCTTGAAATTACATTGGCTAATAACTTTATCAATAGGTACACGGTCTATCCTCCCAGCAAGTCGTCGAACCCTGAGCTGCATTGAAACACGACGTTCTCAATCGGCAGAAGAATTAAACATTTAGTTACCTCGTTTTTGTTTGCAATCACAGTTTAATAGTCATTGTCCAAAATAATAACACGAATTACTTACAAAAGAATGGAAAAACTGGCAGAAGCCAATCTCGGGGAAGATAAGTTTAAGTTCCGGAGAAATGCGAGGTAGTACTGACTCCACGACTTCTCCAGAAGATAGCCTGAGGAAAGCCAAAGCTAGGATAATAACATTTGAAGATTTAGAGAAAGCTTTGACAGTGTTGAGTGGACAACACTCTGAAATGTTGAAGCTAGCGGTGATAAAATACAGAGAGCGAAATATTATTTACGTCTTGTACAGAAAAAGGACTGCAGTTATAAGCGTCGAAGGACATGAAAGGGAAGCCGTGGTGAAGAAGGGAGTAGACGAAGTTGGAGCGTATCCACAACGTTATTTAATTTCTACGTTGGTCAAGCAGTGAAAGAAATCAAGGATAAATCTGTAAAGTTGATGGAGAATCACTAAAAACTAAAGCTTGCCGATGACAGTTTAAGACTATCAGAGACGGCATAGGACTTGGCAGTTGGATGGAACGGGTAGTGCCTTGAAATGAGGTTATAAGACGAACATCAACAAAAGAAAAACAAAAGTAATGGAATGTAGTGGGCTTAAATCAGGCACTGATGAGAGAATTAGATTAAGAAATGAGACACTACATATAGAGAATCAGTTTTGCTATTCAGGTGGAAAAATAGCTGACGATGACCAAAGTGGAGTGTATATAAGATGCATATAAGACTACGTCAGAGTAATTCATAATTTACACATTTTTTTCTTTTTCCATTTTTGATAGAAATTTAAGTCATGAACATATATTTTGTCATTTTATTGTCAACACTAATTATTTGAAATGCTGTAATGCAAACTTATCAAAAATCATTTAAAACAATGTTGTAAGAAATGTAATAGATTGGTTGGGAAAGTCACGGTTTCTGCTACGTATATTAACAATCTGAAAAAATAGAGAATTCCAACATAGAACTAATATCGTTGGTATCAGAGAGCGCTCACACAGATTGTTTCAAGTTGACAGTGTGTGAGGTCTGAGATGGGTAAGTGCGAAAGCACGCTCAAAACTTAGTGTGTGTGAAATTCGTGGTAATAAAATGTTAGGCAAGGCATTCTATAAATAACGAGCAATTTTATGGCTCACAGTAAAATTTTTGGGAAGAGGATCAAGAGAATTAATGGAAGAAGAGTATTATATGGCTAAATATATTTAATTCTGTTCGTAAAGAGAAGAAGAGCCTTTAGCCTAATAATTTTGGTCATCAATTCTTTACGTCGTGCTTACACCAGCTCCACATCAAAGTAAGAGTGTGCCACCTCAGAAATTTAGAATTATGAAAGACTTGTCCTTGTAGTTATCTATTTTCTATTTTACTGAACATTAAAAGTTTTGGTCAACTTAAATTCTGACTCAGTGTTATTCGTTTCCCTACTTCGTCACTACCAGCAGTACGGTCCTGTTCCTTTAATTGTTCTAACAGAGTGTCGCATTAACGAAAAACACCTACACATTACATTCATGAAGGAGCCAGGAAATAAATATAAAATTTTGCTGTTTCAGGAAAAGACAAATTATGAAACGTAATTGATTGTACTATTTCAGATTGTCTAATGTGATTACATTATCTTTCTGAGAAATCGCTCATCAAGTATTAAAATATATTCTTATAGCAAGGCAAACTTCAAATTAGTAATTAACAGCATTGTACAGTCATATTTAATTATGTGTTGTGTGATTCTTGGCATTCGTACATACGACATTGTCTGTTTCTACTGTTGTTGGTTGTGACATAATCAGTGTTGATTCCGGTAATGTGTTTTTTATTGCAAAAAAATGATTAGTAAAACCTGAAGACAGGCAACATTATACTGAAGTAACGTTTCTCTTGCGTTACCGCGTTATGTGTTTCAATTAGTAGATGACTTTTGGTTTTGTATTATTAAAAACTTTCACGATGATTAACTTTCGAACCTTTTATAACATGTTTGCTGTTTTAACCGACCTGTCACATGTGTCTTGTCCGAAACAGTACATAGTGCAACAAAGTGCTACACTTGGCCGCCTACATAAATTTCAGTATGTGTAATGTAAAACCATATTTTCATTCTACACTGCCAATTTCACAATTTTTGTCATTAATCGGACTGTCGACCATGTTGTTTCATCAAACAAATACTGTTTTGTTAAATACAATGTTAATAATTCATAAAACTAACGTTAACAACTCAAAATCAATTGACGCAGTTACACATTTATCTGGTTTCGATTTATATTAGTGAAATGTGTTCGTTGACATTATAACTTTCAGTAGTACACTTAGCTGGATTCTGCTGATAAACATTGTTCAGAAGTGAGGCCTTCCCTTTAAATAACGTTAGGTACACATTTCGTTAATACACCGTAGCGTGTCGTTAGGTTACATGCAGATTGGCAACAGCAATAAAAGTCGAATTTGTCAATTTATAATATCAATTTTAGTGTTAGGAAGTCCTTTCTGAAGGTATCTGTCAGGAGTGTGGTCTTGTATGGAAGTGAAACACGGACAGTAAGCATTTCAGATGCGAAGAGTTGAAGCTTTTGAGATGTGGTTTGAAGATTGGATGGGTAGGTCGAAGAAAAAGTAAGGTGGTACTGAATCGAATTGAGGAAACAAGTAGTGTATGGCACAGATTGACTGAAGGAAGGGTTTGGGTGATAGGACTCAGCAAATTGTCAATATTGTCAATTAGGTAATGGAAGGAAGTGTATGGGGTAGAAATTGTAGAGGTAGCCCAAGCTTTGAACGTGGTAAGTATGTTATTCGGAGAAGATATTTGCACAAGATAGACTAGCGTGGAGAGCTGCAGCAAACTAGCCTTCGGAGCGAAGTCAACAACAACAACAACACCGGCGGCGCTGCTGGTACCTTTCGCAGCGGGAGGCATCACTCACAGTACTTGGGGTGTGCACCGAGAATTCACAGCTGGCCTATTGAGGAGTGACGGCAACACGGTAGCACCAGTTCCACGGGGCTTAGCAACAGCAGCTTCGCACATGAAGAGGAGGGCCAGGTGGACGGTTGGACTATAGTGCCAACCTGACATGAAGATCTGGCTGCAAACCCGAAAAAGAGTTTCACAAGTCATTCCACCATGAACGCTTACGAAGTCAAATTCCTATGCCGCCTCCGACTATTCCCATAAGACAACAACTTCCTGCTGCCTGAGGAATTTGGCTTCCGCACGGAGCATTCCACAATCCAGCAACCCTTACGATCGGTGACCACATCAGTTTACCCAGAACAAAGAGAGAGTCAATACGAGCAGTATACCTGGATATAGAGCAAGCTTTCGACCGCGTCAGGATCAATGGTCTCATTTATAAACCAGATCAACTTAGATGCCTAAAGCACATAACTGGGGGATCTAATCCTTTCTTGCGAAGCGGCAGTTTTTCGTAAAACACGATATTCGATCCAGTCAGACACATAGAATTGGAGCAGGAGAATCGGCACAACTAGGTACTATATTGTATGATGCGTATTGATTGATATGTCTAACTTTTTTTTATCAACGAAACGTTTATTGCTTCTGAGATATTCTCTCGAAGACTATTGACCGTGAAAAGATGCAAGCTCGCACCATCATTCCACACTGCACCTCCGATCGATCTACATCACGTGATATCTGAAGAATATGTTTGTCAAATCTTTTATAAATTGATAAATACACACCTTGAATGCGTATTATTTTCTTGAATTTGTTTATTGTGCCATCGACTAACTTAACATTCACAACGGAGCTTAATAGCGTCGCACAACAATAGCAAAATCTCTCCAACATAAAACACGTCCGATTTGTGTAATCGCTTCACACAGAGTCCTCAAATATACATCTTTGGTTACTTATTCCAGAGAGATGCGTCCGTAGCACGGAACGTCCAATTCTCGCAGGTAGTTTATACTACACTTGGGATTAATAATTCGCCGCAGTTTGTTTAATGAATTATTCTAGCAATTGCATGTAGCGATTAATCGAATCATGGAAAACCTGTTTGAGTATGGCAGGACGCGGGCTTGAACTGTCGTAGTACCGAATGCGAGTCCAGTGTGCTAAACGAAGTGACACCTTGCTCTGTGACGACGAGTCTCCGAAAACCACGAATGACAACGATGGCTATGGACGAACAAGGCAGCACGACTCAATGACAAGTCCGGAGTGTAAACCAAATCGAGAGCCTAAACGTTGCAGTATCTGGAAGCAAGCAACGCTGTATTCAAGGAAAGGTGTGAAAGCAATGTCGGAACACCAGTGAGGCCCGAGGCCCAGCGCTGAAAGCCCTGTAGCGCGCTTCGGACGACGATAGACTGGCGCGTGGGGCGTGGCCTGCGCCTTAAGCCGTCGGCACACGGACCGTGCATCCGAGCGTTGAGCGTTGAGCGTGCCGGGTTTCTGACGTCATAGCGTGGAATTGCACGCTCGGGAGTCTTTCCGAAGGTGCAGAGCAGTATCTGGCATGTCAGATATTCTGAGCGTTGACCAAGGAGATGGCGCAACGCCACCTACGTCACACGCACGCCGTCTCCCTGCAATCCAGAGTTGTAAGGCGCCATGTTGGCATTGACCTCGAGCCTCTATGTCCATATGCCGTTTATGAGCACCAGCAAATTGAGAATCATTGGAAAACCCGTTGTTACCTGTGTGATTCGTTCCAGTAAAATAATGAGAAACATCATATTCGTGGCAAAAGGATTACTTCAACTTGCGTATTATGAGAGTAGGCTATTTGAAGGCGGCGACACACTGAAGATCCACCAAAAACGCAATGTTCTTGGTACAATTTGTTATAATTAAATTTCAATGAGTAACATAGTCACGATTAAAGTTTTCTGCAGGAGGTAAGATACTATGATTAGACACCCGGGATCTGTTGTTAGTGCAGCTTGATGACTAGCATCACTACCCACTGCCAGGTTGGTAGTTGGGGCGGTAGTACGCGTCTTGTCCCATCCAAATTTTTTTTCCTAACATTCACGTTTTTATTGGGCTCTGATGCTTTATTATTAGTTTAATAAAAGTATCTACTATAATATTTGATGTTATCTAAATATGAGTTCAGCTTTTTTGAGGGGTGACTTTGTTCGATTGACTTAATCTACAGGACAGCTTGCGCTACTTGTATAAAGATATTTTGCTCGTTTTTCTTTTACGCTTCGTAATTCACATGTTGCAAAGATTCTGCTACTGGGTAGGAACAGTGATCAAGTAAGACTGACCTAGGGGTTTTACTAAAGTGTGGGAATGATGAAATAATGTTTATCTTATGCGGAGAAGAATTCAAAATTTGTACCGCACTGTTTGTAGTGGCACTCGTATAAGCCTGTGTCCTTATTGATTGGACATGGTACTTTCCTTTTCGTGGACGATGGAGGATATGTGCGTTTTAATAGAGCTAACGTGGGAATTTTACGCGCGCCCTTTAAGTAAACAGTGTGATTTACGAACTAGAAACATCCCTCAACTGCCGCCGGAGTGCGTAGCAATCGCGTATACCATGTCGCATCGTTCCTGAGCGTTCAGCAGCACGTTGAACTTGGCACGCTCAACGTCAACGTTCGACAGCACGGTCCGTGGGCCGACGGCTTTAGTGTCGTGACGGGGCACGCGTGCTATACGCTTCTCAATTTGCGCTTAGGTTAAGGCTGAGCCGGCGACAGTAGCGCTCGTAACTATTACGTGTGCCACATAGCAGCTGTCGATAGGTACATGCGTTCTGGCGGGCTTTCGATCTCGTCGGACGGGATACCAGATGTTCTTTACCAGCAGAATGGAACACAGATAAAGTTATTTCAGTATTTAAAACGAGCTATAGGAAAGACACAGAAAACTGCGTAGAAATAAGTCTACTAAATGTAGGATATAAAATTTATGGGAAAATTCTTAATCAAAGATTACAAACTATCATAATCTCAAAAGAACTATCAGGCTTCAGAAAGGGTCATTGATACAATGATAATATATTTGTAGTAAGATGTATTATTGAAAAACATAGGTAATTTGGATTAGAAAAGCATTTAGTATTTATTGAGTAGGAGCAAGTCTTTGATAAGGTAAAAAGTTCCCTTTTGTTGAAAATATTGGAAATGAACGTTTTCCTTCATTAATACCACAAAAATCTATGTGCAAACACAAAAATAGCTACCAGTACAGGTTCGAAAACGTCTGATGAAATTTTAATAAATCAGGGTGTTCGACAAGAGTGCAGTCTATAACCCACTTTACTTAATTTTTATATTTGCTACCTATTTATGAAGTGAAAAGATGAAATGGAAACGTCTGATGAAATTTTAATAAATCAGGGTGTTCGACAAGAGTGCAGTCTATCACCCACTTTATTTAATTTTTATATTTGCTACCTATTTATGAAGTGAAAAGACGAAATACAGTTAGAAATTAAGAAACTAAAATAGGATGTAGAGTACCATTAAATACGCTTTTATATGCCAATGACCAGATAATTTCGCAGGAAACAGAAGGTATTTACAAAGAGCAGTATAGAGATTGAGCCAAAGCGCGACATATTACAACATAACTGTATCTGCAAATAACGCAATGGCTTTTAAAGGAAAGAATCCAATCAGGTCGAAAATAATAATAAATGGGAAAATTTTAGGACAAGTATCGCACTTCACTTATCTAGGACGAGATACTACGACAAAGACATTGGGAAAAAGGTTAGTAAATATCAAGCTATCTGCAGAACAGTTGGAAGAAATTTGGGGAAAAAAAATGAAACGAAACACAGTGAAATTCTGTAAAGTTATAGCTGTACCAACTCTTATATATGGTTCCGAATCATGGACTGGAACAAAAACAGAAAAATCACGTATACAGGCACAAAGATGCATACTATATAACAGCTAGCACAATTAGAATAAACTTTTAAAAGATTATAATCTGCACATGCTACTGTGTATATTTCCACGGAGAGCTTCAGTAGCATCTTCTCTGCATGTATTTATGAAAGATGACATTTTAACCTTCAGTGATGACTCAAAACACGACCGAGCGAGATAGTGCAGTGGTTAACACAGAGGATGATGGTTCAGATCCGCGTGTAGCCATCAGTATTAAAGTTTTTCCCTGATTTCCCGGAATCACTCTTGGCAAATGCTGAGGTGGTTCCTTTGAAAGGGCACCGCTGATTTGCTTCCCCATCCTCGAAACTGTCCGAACTTGTGCTCTGTCTCTAACGACCTCAATGTCGGCGGATCGTTAACTCTTTCCTTTCTTTCTTCAAAGCATAATAACCATCACAACACTGAATGCCACCTGATGAGGAAGAAGAGACGAATGAGAAAATCGTTCTAGCCATGATACAGGCAGCAAGCGGGACAGTTCAATGACATAAGCGATTTTCTCAGATTGTTATGGCCCGACGACGGGGAACAAGCATCTCGAGAAACGGCGAAACTGCACGACTGTGTTACTGAGGAAAATGATTGAAGGACATTGAAACCACGAGTAGACGACAAGGTGTTGGATGTCCACGCCTTATCATAGAACGTGGAGATCGGAAACTTGCCCGTTCTGCAAAACAGTATGTTTTTTTTTCATTTCGGCTGACAGATCCGCAAATTTATTGAAGGACAATTCGATTTTCCACCTTGGGTGTTGTAGAATCACTGTTGCCGGCCGAAGTGGGCGTGCGGTTAAAGGCGCTGCAGTCTGGAACCGCAAGACCGCTACGGTAGCAGGTTCGAATCCTGCCTCGTGCATGGATGTTTGTGATGTCCTTAGGTTAGTTAGGTTTAACTAGTTCTAAGTTCTAGGGGACTAATGACCTCAGCAGTTGAGTCCCATAGTGCTCAGAGCCATTTGAACCATTTTTTTTTAGAATCACTGTTGTTTACTCCACGATTTCGAATCCCGCCTTTTTAGGTCCATACTCTTATATTCTTGGTCTTGCCCATGTTTTTAAGAATGTAGGAGTATGCACTTGAAAATGGCTAACAGCCGTAATCAGCTGATCGTATAGTTAATAACAACGATTCTATAACGGCCAGGATTGAAAATGGATTTGTCCGTCGATGATAGGGGATAGGCGGCGATCTGTGGCCGGTCTGAAGACAGAGTAGAATATTGGTACGGGAACAAGTGTTTCGGAGGACACGGCTCAGCCCACGTTGTAGAACATAGGTGCAAATGGCTCTAAGCACTATGGGACTTAACATCTGAGGTCATCAGTCCCCTAGACTTAGAACTACTTAAACATAACTAACCTAAGGACATCACACACATCCATGTCCGAGGCAGGACTCAAACCTGCGACCGTAGCAGCCGCTTGGTTCCGGACTGAAGCGCCTAGAACCGCTCGACCACCCCGACCGACTGTACCTTGCCCATTAACCTCATTACTGGCAGCACTTCGCCGATTCCAGTAAGAGTTCGAGCGTAGTGTGCATCTACACTGAAGTGATCAATTGCTCGTCCTCACCTGAATTAAATACACTGAAGCGCCAAAGAAACTGGTATACGCATGGGTATTCAAATACAGAGATATGTAAACAGGCAGAATATGGCGCTGCGGTCGGCAAGGTCTATATAAGACAAATGTCTGGCGCAGTTGTTAGATCGGTTACTGCTGCTACAGTGGCAGGTTATCAAGATTTAAGTGAGTTGCAGTCGGCGCATTAGCGATGGGACACAGCATCTCCGATGTAGCAATGAAGTGGGGATTTTCCCGTACGATCATTTCAAATTGGTGTGCATTCCTAAGGGATCAAACTGCTGAGGTCATAGGTCCCTAGACTTAACACACCACTTAAACTAACTGATGCTAAGAACAACACACACATACACACACCCGTGCCCGGGGGAGGACTCGAACCTGCGGCTGGAGGGGCCGCGCAATCTATGTGACCCTGAATATCACGAATCCGGTAAAACATCCAATCACTGACATTGTTGCGGCCGGAAAAAGATCCTGCAAGAACGGGACCACGACGACTGAAGAGAATCGTTCGTGACGGAAGTGCAACCCATTTTAAAATTGCTGCAGATTTCAGGGCTGGGCCATCAACAAGTGTCAGTGTGCGAACCATTCAACAAAACATCATCGATATGGACTTTCGGAGCCGAAGGCCCACTCGTGTACCCTTAATGACTGCGCAACACAAAGCTTTACACCTCGCCTGGGCCCGACACCGACGTTGAACTGTTGAAAACTGATCGGACGAGTCTCGTTTCAAAATGTATACAGCGGATGTACACGTACGGGTATGGAGACCACGAATCCAAGGATCCCGCATGTCAACGGGGGACTGTTCAAGCTGGTGGAGGCTCTGTAATGGTGGGGGCGTGTGCAGCTGGAGTGATATGGGACGCCTGATACCTCTAGATACAACTTTGACAGGTGACACGTACGTAATCATCCTGTCTGATCACTTGCATCCATTCATGTCCATTGTGCATTCCGACGGACTTGGCCAATTCCAGCAGGACAGTGTGACACCCCACAGTCCCTGAATTGATGCAGAGTGGCTCCAGGAACACTCTTCAGAGTGTGAACGCTTCCGCTCGCCACCAAAATCTCCAGACATGAACATTACTGAGCATATCTGCGATTCCTTGTAACGTGCTGTTCAGAATAGATCTCCACCCCCTCGTACTCTTACGGATTTATGGACAGCCCTGCAGGATTCATGGTGTCAGTTCCCTCCAGTCAGTACTTCAGACATAAGTCGAGTCCATGCCACGTCCCAGCTGCACTTCTGCGCGCTCGCGGGAGCCCTACACGGTATTAGGCAGGTATACCAGTTTCTTTGGCTTGCCAGTGTAAGTGGTGACTGTTACTTGGATATGTCCGAAAGAACACAATGTATATGGGCGAATCACATTTCTTGTTACACCAAGTTGACAGTCATGTCTTGATATGTTGGCATCCAGGCGAACGGTTGTTCGAAACAAGCACCGCCTCACGGACACAGGCCGGTGGGGGCCTTGTTATACTGTGGGGGACATGCATATTGGCTTTAGTTGTGGCTTCCCTGGTACCTGCAGTGATAATCGAAAGTACTGTGACAGCGGTGGGCTACTGATGCCAATTACGGACCGTCTCTTTGTGATTCATGTCTTCCCTGACGGTGATGCCATCTTCTGGAGAGATAACTATCGGTGAACAAGAGCAGAATGGTGTTGTAGTGGTTTGAGGAGCATGATAGCAAACCCAAGTTTATGTCAACAGCTGTAGTTCAAAAGAAAAGCGCCTTTTGCGTGATGCACATTAAGGTTCTTTTATATAAAAAAGGTGTCTTTCTTTTGAACTACTGCAGTTTATAAACAGTTGCTGCGAAAATACCCACCACACGAAACTTGTCAAGTTTATGTCTTTGGTACTAAATTCGTCTTTATCTTAAAGTGATGAAACACACGGCCCCTAATTTACTGAAATTATGTGACCTGTGCGTAGAAGTCTGGTAGCACATACTTCCGTTATCTTACAACGGACTCGTCAAATCTATGTAACCCAAAATCGTTGTTGTATTGCTTTCCGAAGGTCCACGAACAAGCTATTAAGGAGGTGATCATGGTGTTTCAGCTCATCAACGAATACGTGCGCCCGCAAACGTAGCTAAGTGGTCAGCGTAAATGGCCGGCTTGAGGAGGATCTGGGTTCGATTGCCGGTATTGCCAACGATTTTTCCTTAGTTGGAGGACCGAAGTGCACTCAGAGTCGTGATGCCAACTGAGGAGCTACCTGACCGAGTAGTAGCGACAAGTCCGGAAAGTCTGCGAAACGGCCGGGGGAGCGGTGTGCTAACCACATGCCCCTCCATAACGCATCCGCATGACGCCTCAAGGTGGAGGATGACACGATAGCCGGTAGACTTCCCTTTGGCCGTCACGGTGTGGCGAGAAGCTAGCATTGGAGAAGTACAATGTTTACGTCCGGCTGCTAGTAGTTAACAAAGGTACCAATGATCTACGTTTTTGCGGACTACTGCATTCATATCTCTTTATCCCAGTCTCTCCTACTGGAAAAGTTGTTCATGCAAGGTAAGGGTTTGTCTTTTGCAAACTGGAGTACATCTGACTTACACGAAGGACAGCGCAGCGGCAATTTGCGGGATCGCGTCTGTGTCATGTCGGCACATATGGTTAGTCGCATTAAGGGGCAATGACCTCTCCCCGGGCTGAGAAGCGCCGGAGGTTCTGTGGCGCGTTGATCGGCCGGGAGTGAAATGGTTGACTGGAGGGAAAAGTTGGAAACCTAATAGTACTCTTGCATCTCTGCATGGCACCTATGAGAAACTGGATTCTTCCGTATCAGAATGGAAGATATTGGCTGTATGATACGTAGTAGAACACCCGATATGGAAGAGACTGTATTATACCCTATTGGTGATTACACTCGATTGGTGGCGAACCTGCCACTAGTAGTCCCTCTGTTGCACGAATTAGGTACAGCAGCGTAATGAAAGCCCAAACGCACGAACTCGGTACAGCAATATACGGGAAGCCCAGATTTATCTGATTTACTGTCGTTTACAGTCGAGACAACTCTTACTTTAGTGTACGCAGTGGTGCCCACTGCATATTTTAGCCACCACACTTACGTCTGATTCAAAGGCCGTGAAGAGCCCCTGTCTCACCTAGGATGTTGTTTGTAAATAAAAGACCCAAGGCACAGTGCTCAAATAGGCTGCCAGCGTCCGGGGACAGCAACGTAGTCAGTACACAGAAGTCGCAGCACAAAGTGCTACAGTCGCAGCCCTAATTTACATGTGCGCTCTCAAGTACTCAAGTGATCCAGAATGAGATTTTCACTCTGCAGCGGAGTGTGCGCTGATATGAAACTTCCTGGCAATTTGTGTTCCCGACCGAGACTCGAAACCGGGGACCTTTCCCTTCCGCGGGCAAGTGCTCTACCATCGGAGCTACCGATGCACGACTCACGCCCGGTCTCACAGCTTTACTTCTGCCAGTCTCTCGTCTCCTACCTTCCAAACTTTACAGAAGCTCTCCTGCGAACCTTGCAGAACTAGCACTCCTGAAAGAAAGGATAATGCGGAGACATGGCTTAGCCACAGCCTGGGGGATGTTTCCAAAAAAAAAAAAATGGTTCAAATGGCTCTGAGCACTATGGGACTTAACATCTATGGTCATCAGGCCCCTAGAACTTAGAACTACTTAAACCTAACTAACCTAAGGACAGCACACAACACCCAGGATGTTTCCAGAATGAGATTATCACTCTGCAGCGGAGTGTGCGCTGATATGAAACTTCCTGGCAGATTAAAACTGTGTGCCCGACCGAGACTCGAACTCGGGACCTTTGCCTTTCGCGGGCAAGTGCTCTACCATCTGAGCTACCGAAGCACGACTCACGCCCGGTCTCACAGCTTTACTTCTGCCAGTCTCTCGTCTCCTACCTTCCAAACTTTACAGAAAGGCAAAGGTCCCGAGTTCGAGTCTCGGTCGGGCACACAGTTTTAATCTGCCAGGAAGTTTTTTACTCAAGTGATGCTGCACATGTATTCTTCTGCAGGCGCGTCCTTCAGTCAGCGTTCTGCCCAGGGAGGCCAGTTATGCCACGAGCTCCGAGCAACCAAAAGCTGTTACAGGTCTCCGAGACGAGTGTCCGCTACGGACAAGGCCTGCTGGTGCCGCTCTCACTGCCCTACATGGTGCTGGCCTCGTCCTGAACTAAGTCTGATGCTGCACTTCCTCTAGCGGCTCTGAGGGTCACAACTTATCAGTATTTGTTGTGTCTGATAACGAACGCATCGCCTCAGGGAGCCGCATCGTTACAGCAACTTACTGCTCTCCAGTTGACTGCCTTTGACTCCCGAACCTCGTAGGACTGTGCAGACTGTCTATTAGCTCCCAACAAATTACAATCGTGTCATTACCAGAGGACTGTGTACGAGCTCCCAGCCTCGTTGGGCTGTGTAATTACCAGTGGACTGTCTATGAGCTCCCAGCCTCATAGGACTACGTCGTTACCAGTGGACAATCTACGAGCTCACTGCCTCGTAGGACCATGTCATTACCAGTGGACTGTCTATGAGCTCCCAGTCTCGTAGGACTGTGTCGTCACCAGTGGACTGTCTACGGGCTCCCAACTTTGTAGGATTATATTGTTAACAATGGACTATCTGTGACCTCCCAGCCTTGTAGATCCATGTCGTTACCAGGGACTGTCTGTGAACTCCCAGCACCAAAGGAATCTGTCATTACTAGTGGACTGTCTACGAACTCCCAGCCTCGTGGGACTGTGTTGTTACCAGTGAACTGTCTATGAGCTCCAAGCCTCATAGGACTATGTCGTTACCAATGGACTGTCTACAAGCTCCCAGCCTCATAGGACTGTGTTGTTACTAGTGGACTGTCTACGAGCTCCCAGCCTCGTAGGACCATGTCGTTACCACTGAACTGTCTATGACCTCCCAGCATCGTGGGGCTGCGTTGTTACCAGTGGACTGTCTACGAGCTCCCAGCCTTGTAGGACCGTGTCGTTACCACTGTACTGTCAATGACCTCCCAGCATCGTAGGGCAGTGTTGTTACCAATGGACTGTCTATGACCTATCAGCCTCGTAGGACTGTGTCGTTACCAGTGGACTGTCTACAAGCTCCAAGCCTCAGAGGACAATGTCGTTACCAATGTGACTATAGTGTCTACAAGCTTCCAGCCCCATAGGACTGTGTTGTTAGTTAGTTAGTTAGTTGGTTGTATGTTCCATTGATCAGTCACATGGTACAGTAGCTGTTATGATGTGGAACGTGTCAACTGCACAAGAAATGCAGATAAGAAACACGATTTTTTAATACATACGTATTACAGTACTGAGTTACAGATTAATATTTCTGTTATTTACCCCATTCCCATAAATGGCACAAATAGCATATGCTATATTTATAGATTTATTTACTCCTATTGAAGAATTCATCTATGGTATAGAAGGAGTTTTCAAGGAGATATGATTTCAATTTATTTTTGAAGCTATTACTGCTGTCTGTCAGACATTTTATCTCATCTGGTAATTTGTCGAAAATTTTTATCGCAGCATATTTTACTCCTTTCTGTGCCAAAGATAGGTTGAGTAAAGGATAGTGTAAGTCTTTCATATTTCTGGTATTATAATCATGAGTGTCACTGTCGTTTTTAAACTGATCCTAGTTGTTGAGAACAAATTTCATCAGTGAGTAAATGTACTGTGAGGCTGTTGTAAGAATTCCCAATGTTTTAAAAAGATGCCTACAAGATGTATGACTAAGCACCCCACACATTATTGTAACCACTTTCTTTTGAGCAGTGAATACTTTTTGTCTAAATGTTGAGTTACCCCAAAATATTATTCCATATGACATCAGAGAGTGAAAGTATGGAAAGTATGCTAGCTTACTAATTTCTATATCCTCAAAATTGGCAATTATTCTGATTGCAAATGTTGCTGACCCTAGTCGCTTTAGAAAATCAAAATATGAATTTTCCAATTAAGATTGTCATCCACGTGTACACCCAAAAAACTTAGTATGCTCTACCCTGTCTACTGACTTCTGTTGATGTGTTATATTTATTAAAGGAACTGTACTTTTTGCAGCAGAAAGTTGTATGTACTGTGTTTTTTCAAAGTTTAGAGCAAGCCCATTTGCAGAAAACCAATTAATGACTTTTCCAAAGGGCTTATTTGTACCATTTTAATTGGAGTTTCTTTTTCTGGATTAATAATGATGCTTGTATCATCAGCAAACAGTGTCAGTTCAGCTTCCTGTTTCAAATAGGAAGGGAGATCGTCCACAAATATCAATAACAGAATGGGACACATGACTGAACACTGTGGAACACCTAATGTAATTTCACCCCAGTTAGATGAAGTGGCAAACTTATTTAAATCACTTGACCCATATAAGGAAATGTTTTGCTTCCTGTTCTGTAGGTATGACTTAAACCACTCATATGCTATTCCACTTATACCATAGAATTGTAATTTCAGTAACATAATGTCATGGTTCACACAATCAAATGCTTTGGACAAGGCAAGGAAATTCCTATTGGTGAGATTTTACTATTTAAAGACTCTATTATGTGGACAGTGAAATTTTATATTGCTGTATCAGTGGAACAGAATTTCAGAAATCCGAATTGTGATTTACTAAGTATCCCACTACTGTAGAAATGTACTTACTTTCTCCAAGATTTTTGAAAATGCAGTATGCAAGTACACTGGCCAATAATTATTGACAACTGTGGTGTCCCACTTCTTGTAGAGAGGCCTGACAATGGCCTATTTTAACCTGTCTGGGAAAACACCTTGAGTTAGTGGTGCATCACATATGTGACTCAGAACATCAGCTGTAATTGCTTCACATTGTGTTAATATATTATTAGAGAGGTCATATAGTCCAACAGAACATTTATTTTTAAAAGATTTAATAACTCCACTTATTTAACAAGAGGTTGTTAGGTGAAACTTAATCTGACTAAAGTTTTTCAAAACAGACTCTTCCATGTACTTCCTGGATTATTTTTTTGAACTGTCTCACCAGTGGACTGTGTATGAGCTCCGAGCATTGTAGTACTATGATGTTACTAATGGTCTGTCTATGAGCTCCCACGCTCGTAGGAACGTGTAGTTACCAGTGGACAGACCATGAGCTCCCAGCCTCGTAGGACTGTGTCATTACCAGATGACTGCCTACAAGCTTCCAGCTTCATAGGACTGTGTCGTTGCCAGTGGACTGTCTACAAGCTTCCAGCCTCTTAGGACTATGTCGTTACCAGTGGCATGTCTATGATGTCCCAGCATCGTAGGACCGTGTCGTTACCAGTGGACTTTCTACAAGCTCCCACCATTGTAAGAAAGTGTCATTACCAGTGGATTGACTACGACCTCCCCGTCTCATAGGACTGTGACGTTACCAATGGACAGTCTACGAGCTCCCAGCCTCTTACGACAGTTGAGTTATCAGTGGATGGTCAACGAGCTCCCAGCTTCGTAAGAACATATCGTTACCAGTGGACTGTCTATTAGCTATCAGCCTTGTATGACCGTATCACTACCAGTGGACTGTATACGAGCTCCCAACATTGTAGGACATTGTCGTTTCTAGTGGACTGTCTACAAGCTCCCAGCCTTGTAGGACTGTCTCATTACAACTGTACTGTCTACAAACACCCAGCCTCATAGGACAATGTTGTTACCAGCGGACTGTCTACGAGCTCCAGGCTTCAAAGGACTGTGTTGTTACCAGTGGACTGTCTACAACCTCCCAAGCTCGTATTTGAATGTCATTACCAGTGGACAGTCTACGAACTCAAAGGCTTGTGTTAGCACGTCGTTACCACTGGACTGTCTATGAGAACACAGCTTTGTAGTACTGTGTCATTACCAGTGGACTCTATATGTGCACCCAGGCTCGTTGGACTGCGTCTTTACCAGTGGATTGTCTACAAGCTATCAGTCTCATAGGAAGGTATCGTTACCAGTGGACTGTCTACGAGCTCCCATCTTCATAGAACTGTGTCGTTAAGAGTGGACTGTCAACGAGCCTCCTGCCTAGTAGGACAGTGAAGTTACCAGGGGAATGTCAACGAGCTCCCAGCCTGGTAGGTCTGTGTCGTTACCAGTGGACTGTCCACAAGTTCCAAAACCAGTAGGAGTAATTTGTTACCAATGGACTGTCCATGAGCTGCGAGCTTTGTAGGACCGTGTCCTTAGCGGTGGACTGTCTACGAACTCCTTGCCTTGTAGAACTGTGTGGTTACCAGTGAACTGTCTACAAGCTCTCAACCTCATAGGACCATGTCAGTATCAGTGAACTATGAACTCCCCACATTGTAGCACTGTATCGTTATCAGTGGACTGTCGCGAGTTCCCAGCCTTGTGGGACCATGTCATTGTCAGTGGACTGTCTACGAGTTCCTGGCTTCGTAGGACCATGCCATTACCAGTTGAGTGTTTACAAGCTCCTAGCCTCATAGGACTGTGTCGTTACCAGTGGACAGTATACGAGCTCCCAGCCTATAAGGACTGTGCACATTAAGAGTGGATGGTCTAAGAGCTCCGAGCCTCATAGGACTAGGGTATTACCAATGGACCATCCATAGCTCCCAGCCTCTTAGGAAAATGTATTTACCAGTGGACTGGCTACTAGCTGCCAGCCTCACAGGACCGTGTTGTTGCCAGTGGACTGTCTACGAGGTCACAGGTTTGTAGGACCGTGTAGTTACCAGTGGACTGTCTACGAGCTCCTACCTTCAGAGGGCTGTGTCATTGTCAGTGGAGTGTCTATGAGTTCCCAGACTCGTAGGACTGTGTCGTTACCAGTGGAAGGCATACCAGCTCCCAGTCTGTAAGGACTCTGCCGCTAGGAGTGGATGGCCTATGAGGTCCGAGCCTCGTAGGACTATGGCTTACTAGTGGACCGTTCATAGCTCCCAGCCTTGTAGGACCGTGTCGTCACCAGTGAACTGTCTAAGAGCCCCAGCATCATATGACAGTGTCATCAATGGCTTGCCCATGAGCTCTCAGCCTTTTAGGACCATACCGCAACCAGTGGTCTGTCTATGAGCTGCCAGAATCGTAGGACTGTGTCGTTACTAGTGGAACGTCAATGAGCTTCAAGCCTCATAAGACTATGTCATTACCAGTGGACTGTCAAAGAGCTTCCTGCCTCATAGGACCATTTCGTCACAGTGGACTTGTAGGAGCTCCCGGCTTTGTAGGACTGTGTCGTTACTAGTGGATGGTCTACGAGCTCCCAGCCTCGTATGACTGTGTCATTACCATTGGACTGTTTACTTGCTCCAAGCCTCGTATTAAAGTGACGTTACTAGTGGACTGTTTATGAGCTCCCAGCATCATAGGACAGTGTAGGTTCCAGTGGATTGTCTACAAGCTCCCACCTTCGTAGAACTGTGTCATTACCAATGGCCTGTCTATGAACTCCCAGCTTTGTAGGACAGTATCGTTACAGGTGGTCTCCCTATTAGTTCCCATTCTCGTAGGCCTGTGTCATTACCATACGACTGTCTATGAGCTCTGCGCCTTGTAGGTGTGTGTCTTAGCAGTGGATTGTCTATGAGCTCTCAGCATTGTAGGACTGTGTCGTTACCAGTGGACTCTGTATTTGTACCCATTCTCCTATGACTGTGTCGTTACTAGTGAACTGGCTGCGTGCTCCCAGCCTCATAGGACTGTGTCATTTGCAGTGGACTGTTTTCTTGCTCCAAGACTCGTATTACAGTTTGTGAAGTTCCAGGTTCGTAAGGCTGCTTCAATACCAGTTGACTGTTTACGAGCCTGCCTCATAGGACTGTGAAGTTTCCAATGAACAGTCTACGAGCTCCCAGCCTCGTAGGATTGTGTCATTATCAGTGAACCACCTATGAGTTCCCACCATCATAGTACTTCTAGCTCCCAGCCTCATATGACCATGTCATTAACAGTGGACTGTCTACGAGATCCAATCTTTGTAGGGCCATGTTGTGACCAATGGACTGTCTATGAGCTCCAAGTTCTGTAGGACCATGTCGTTACCAGCGGACTGTCTCTGATATGTCAGCGTCCTAGGACTGTGTCGTTATTAGCGGACCATCTGTGAGCTGCCATTGTCATAGGACTGTGTCGTTACCGGTGGACTGTCTACTAGCTCCTAGCCTTATAGGACTGTGTTGTTACCAGTGGTGTCTTTATTAAAGCCCATTCTCGTATTTCTGTGTTGTTACCAGTAGACTGTCTATGAGCTCTGAGATTCATAGGACTGCGTCGTTACCAGTGGACTGTCTATGAACTTTGTGCCTCATATGTCTGTGTCGTTACCATTGTACTGTCTACGAGCTGCCAGCCTCATAGGACTGTGTCGTTACCAGTCGACTGGCTATGAGCTGAGGCGTTGTAGTACTGTGTCGTTACCAGTGGACTGTCTACGAGCTCCAAGCCTCAGAGGACAGTGTCGTTACCAATGTGACTACAGTGTCTACAAGCTTCCAGCCTCATAGGACTGTGTTGTTAGTTAGTTAGTTAGTTGGTTGTATGTTCCATTGATCAGTCACATGGTACAGTAGCTGTTATGATGTGGAACGTGTCAACTGCACAAGAAATGCAGATAAGAAACACGATTTTTTAATACATACGTATTACAGTACTGAGTTACAGATTAATATTTCTGTTATTTACCCCATTCCCATAAATGGCACAAATAGCATATGCTATATTTATAGATTTATTTATTCCTATTGAAGAATTCATCTATGGTATAGAAGGAGTTTTCAAGGAGATATGATTTCAATTTATTTTTGAAGCTATTACTGCTGTCTGTCAGACATTTTATCTCATCTGGTAATTTGTCGAAAATTTTTATCGCAGCATATTTTACTCCTTTCTGTGCCAAAGATAGGTTGAGTAAAGGATAGTGTAAGTCTTTCATATTTCTGGTATTATAATCATGAGTGTCACTGTCGTTTTTAAACTGATCCTAGTTGTTGAGAACAAATTTCATCAGTGAGTAAATGTACTGTGAGGCTGTTGTAAGAATTCCCAATGTTTTAAAAAGATGCCTATAAGATGTATGACTAAGCACCACACACATTATTGTAACCACTTTCTTTTGAGCAGTGAATACTTTTTGTCTAAATGTTGAGTTACCCCAAAATATTATTCCATATGACATCAGAGAGTGAAAGTATGGAAAGTATGCTAGCTTACTAATTTCTATATCCTCAAAATTGGCAATTATTCTGATTGCAAATGTTGCTGACCCTAGTCGCTTTAGAAAATCAAAATATGAATTTTCCAATTAAGATTGTCATCCACGTGTACACCCAAAAAACTTAGTATGCTCTACCCTGTCTACTGACTTCTGTTGATGTGTTATATTTATTAAAGGAACTGTACTTTTTGCAGCAGAAAGTTGTATGTACTGTGTTTTTTCAAAGTTTAGAGCAAGCCCATTTGCAGAAAACCAATTAATGACTTTTCCAAAGGGCTTATTTGTACCATTTTAATTGGAGTTTCTTTTTCTGGATTAATAATGATGCTTGTATCATCAGCAAACAGTGTCAGTTCAGCTTCCTGTTTCAAATAGGAAGGGAGATCGTCCACAAATATCAATAACAGAATGGGACACATGACTGAACACTGTGGAACACCTAATGTAATTTCACCCCAGTTAGATGAAGTGGCAAACTTATTTAAATCACTTGACCCATATAAGGAAATGTTTTGCTTCCTGTTCTGTAGGTATGACTTAAACCACTCATATGCTATTCCACTTATACCATAGAATTGTAATTTCAGTAACATAATGTCATGGTTCACACAATCAAATGCTTTGGACAAGGCAAGGAAATTCCTATTGGTGAGATTTTACTATTTAAAGACTCTATTATGTGGACAGTGAAATTTTATATTGCTGTATCAGTGGAACAGAATTTCAGAAATCCGAATTGTGATTTACTAAGTATCCCACTACTGTAGAAATGTACTTACTTTCTCCAAGATTTTTGAAAATGCAGTATGCAAGTACACTGGCCAATAATTATTGACAACTGTGGTGTCCCACTTCTTGTAGAGAGGCCTGACAATGGCCTATTTTAACCTGTCTGGGAAAACACCTTGAGTTAGTGGTGCATCACATATGTGACTCAGAACATCAGCTGTAATTGCTTCACATTGTGTTAATATATTATTAGAGAGGTCATATAGTCCAACAGAACATTTATTTTTAAAAGATTTAATAACTCCACTTATTTAACAAGAGGTTGTTAGGTGAAACTTAATCTGACTAAAGTTTTTCAAAACAGACTCTTCCATGTACTTCCTGGATTATTTTTTTGAACTGTCTCACCAGTGGACTGTGTATGAGCTCCGAGCATTGTAGTACTATGATGTTACTAATGGTCTGTCTATGAGCTCCCACGCTCGTAGGAACGTGTAGTTACCAGTGGACAGACCATGAGCTCCCAGCCTCGTAGGACTGTGTCATTACCAGATGACTGCCTACAAGCTTCCAGCTTCATAGGACTGTGTCATTGCCAGTGGACTGTCTACAAGCTTCCAGCCTCTTAGGACTATGTCGTTACCAGTGGCATGTCTATGATGTCCCAGCATCGTAGGACCGTGTCGTTACCAGTGGACTTTCTACAAGCTCCCACCATTGTAAGAAAGTGTCATTACCAGTGGATTGACTACGACCTCCCCGTCTCATAGGACTGTGACGTTACCAATGGACAGTCTACGAGCTCCCAGCCTCTTACGACAGTTGAGTTATCAGTGGATGGTCAACGAGCTCCCAGCTTCGTAAGAACATATCGTTACCAGTGGACTGTCTATTAGCTATCAGCCTTGTATGACCGTATCACTACCAGTGGACTGTATACGAGCTCCCAACATTGTAGGACATTGTCGTTTCTAGTGGACTGTCTACAAGCTCCCAGCCTTGTAGGACTGTCTCATTACAACTGTACTGTCTACAAACACCCAGCCTCATAGGACAATGTTGTTACCAGCGGACTGTCTACGAGCTCCAGGCTTCAAAGGACTGTGTTGTTACCAGTGGACTGTCTACAACCTCCCAAGCTCGTATTTGAATGTCATTACCAGTGGACAGTCTACGAACTCAAAGGCTTGTGTTAGCACGTCGTTACCACTGGACTGTCTATGAGAACACAGCTTTGTAGTACTGTGTCATTACCAGTGGACTCTATATGTGCACCCAGGCTCGTTGGACTGCGTCTTTACCAGTGGATTGTCTACAAGCTATCAGTCTCATAGGAAGGTATCGTTACCAGTGGACTGTCTACGAGCTCCCATCTTCATAGAACTGTGTCGTTAAGAGTGGACTGTCAACGAGCCTCCTGCCTAGTAGGACAGTGAAGTTACCAGGGGAATGTCAACGAGCTCCCAGCCTGGTAGGTCTGTGTCGTTACCAGTGGACTGTCCACAAGTTCCAAAACCAGTAGGAGTAATTTGTTACCAATGGACTGTCCATGAGCTGCGAGCTTTGTAGGACCGTGTCCTTAGCAGTGGACTGTCTACGAACTCCTTGCCTTGTAGAACTGTGTGGTTACCAGTGAACTGTCTACAAGCTCTCAACCTCATAGGACCATGTCAGTATCAGTGAACTATGAACTCCCCACATTGTAGCACTGTATCGTTATCAGTGGACTGTCGCGAGTTCCCAGCCTTGTGGGACCATGTCATTGTCAGTGGACTGTCTACGAGTTCCTGGCTTCGTAGGACCATGCCATTACCAGTTGAGTGTTTACAAGCTCCTAGCCTCATAGGACTGTGTCGTTACCAGTGGACAGTATACGAGCTCCCAGCCTATAAGGACTGTGCACATTAAGAGTGGATGGTCTAAGAGCTCCGAGCCTCATAGGACTAGGGTATTACCAATGGACCATCCATAGCTCCCAGCCTCTTAGGAAAATGTATTTACCAGTGGACTGGCTACTAGCTGCCAGCCTCACAGGACCGTGTAGTTACCAGTGGACTGTCTACGAGCTCCTACCTTCAGAGGGCTGTGTCATTGTCAGTGGAGTGTCTATGAGTTCCCAGACTCGTAGGACTGTGTCGTTACCAGTGGAAGGCATACCAGCTCCCAGTCTGTAAGGACTCTGCCGCTAGGAGTGGATGGCCTATGAGGTCCGAGCCTCGTAGGACTATGGCTTACTAGTGGACCGTTCATAGCTCCCAGCCTTGTAGGACCGTGTCGTCACCAGTGAACTGTCTAAGAGCCCCAGCATCATATGACAGTGTCATCAACGGCTTGCCCATGAGCTCTCAGCCTTTTAGGACCATACCGCAACCAGTGGTCTGTCTATGAGCTGCCAGAATCGTAGGACTGTGTCGTTACTAGTGGAACGTCAATGAGCTTCAAGCCTCATAAGACTATGTCATTACCAGTGGACTGTCAAAGAGCTTCCTGCCTCATAGGACCATTTCGTCACAGTGGACTTGTAGGAGCTCCCGGCTTTGTAGGACTGTGTCGTTACTAGTGGATGGTCTACGAGCTCCCAGCCTCGTATGACTGTGTCATTACCATTGGACTGTTTACTTGCTCCAAGCCTCGTATTAAAGTGACGTTACTAGTGGACTGTTTATGAGCTCCCAGCATCATAGGACAGTGTAGGTTCCAGTGGATTGTCTACAAGCTCCCACCTTCGTAGAACTGTGTCATTACCAATGGCCTGTCTATGAACTCCCAGCTTTGTAGGACAGTATCGTTACAGGTGGTCTCCCTATTAGTTCCCATTCTCGTAGGCCTGTGTCATTACCATACGACTGTCTATGAGCTCTGCGCCTTGTAGGTGTGTGTCTTAGCAGTGGATTGTCTATGAGCTCTCAGCATTGTAGGACTGTGTCGTTACCAGTGGACTCTGTATTTGTACCCATTCTCCTATGACTGTGTCGTTACTAGTGAACTGGCTGCGTGCTCCCAGCCTCATAGGACTGTGTCATTTGCAGTGGACTGTTTTCTTGCTCCAAGACTCGTATTACAGTTTGTGAAGTTCCAGGTTCGTAAGGCTGCTTCAATACCAGTTGACTGTTTACGAGCCTGCCTCATAGGACTGTGAAGTTTCCAATGAACAGTCTACGAGCTCCCAGCCTCGTAGGATTGTGTCATTATCAGTGAACCACCTATGAGTTCCCACCATCATAGTACTTCTAGCTCCCAGCCTCATATGACCATGTCATTAACAGTGGACTGTCTACGAGATCCAATCTTTGTAGGGCCATGTTGTGACCAATGGACTGTCTATGAGCTCCAAGTTCTGTAGGACCATGTCGTTACCAGCGGACTGTCTCTGATATGTCAGCGTCCTAGGACTGTGTCGTTATTAGCGGACCATCTGTGAGCTGCCATTGTCATAGGACTGTGTCGTTACCGGTGGACTGTCTACTAGCTCCTAGCCTTATAGGACTGTGTTGTTACCAGTGGTGTCTTTATTAAAGCCCATTCTCGTATTTCTGTGTTGTTACCAGTAGACTGTCTATGAGCTCTGAGATTCATAGGACTGCGTCGTTACCAGTGGACTGTCTATGAACTTTGTGCCTCATATGTCTGTGTCGTTACCATTGTACTGTCTACGAGCTGCCAGCCTCATAGGACTGTGTCGTTACCAGTCGACTGGCTATGAGCTGAGGCGTTGTAGTACTGTGTCGTTACCAGTGGACTGTCTACGAGCTCCAAGCCTCAGAGGACAGTGTCGTTACCAATGTGACTACAGTGTCTACAAGCTTCCAGCCTCATAGGACTGTGTTGTTAGTTAGTTAGTTAGTTGGTTGTATGTTCCATTGATCAGTCACATGGTACAGTAGCTGTTATGATGTGGAACGTGTCAACTGCACAAGAAATGCAGATAAGAAACACGATTTTTTAATACATACGTATTACAGTACTGAGTTACAGATTAATATTTCTGTTATTTACCCCATTCCCATAAATGGCACAAATAGCATATGCTATATTTATAGATTTATTTATTCCTATTGAAGAATTCATCTATGGTATAGAAGGAGTTTTCAAGGAGATATGATTTCAATTTATTTTTGAAGCTATTACTGCTGTCTGTCAGACATTTTATCTCATCTGGTAATTTGTCGAAAATTTTTATCGCAGCATATTTTACTCCTTTCTGTGCCAAAGATAGGTTGAGTAAAGGATAGTGTAAGTCTTTCATATTTCTGGTATTATAATCATGAGTGTCACTGTCGTTTTTAAACTGATCCTAGTTGTTGAGAACAAATTTCATCAGTGAGTAAATGTACTGTGAGGCTGTTGTAAGAATTCCCAATGTTTTAAAAAGATGCCTACAAGATGTATGACTAAGCACCACACACATTATTGTAACCACTTTCTTTTGAGCAGTGAATACTTTTTGTCTAAATGTTGAGTTACCCCAAAATATTATTCCATATGACATCAGAGAGTGAAAGTATGGAAAGTATGCTAGCTTACTAATTTCTATATCCTCAAAATTGGCAATTATTCTGATTGCAAATGTTGCTGACCCTAGTCGCTTTAGAAAATCAAAATATGAATTTTCCAATTAAGATTGTCATCCACGTGTACACCCAAAAAACTTAGTATGCTCTACCCTGTCTACTGACTTCTGTTGATGTGTTATATTTATTAAAGGAACTGTACTTTTTGCAGCAGAAAGTTGTATGTACTGTGTTTTTTCAAAGTTTAGAGCAAGCCCATTTGCAGAAAACCAATTAATGACTTTTCCAATGGGCTTATTTGTACCATTTTAATTGGAGTTTCTTTTTCTGGATTAATAATGATGCTTGTATCATCAGCAAACAGTGTCAGTTCAGCTTCCTGTTTCAAATAGGAAGGGAGATCGTCCACAAATATCAATAACAGAATGGGACACATGACTGAACACTGTGGAACACCTAATGTAATTTCACCCCAGTTAGATGAAGTGGCAAACTTATTTAAATCACTTGACCCATATAAGGAAATGTTTTGCTTCCTGTTCTGTAGGTATGACTTAAACCACTCATATGCTATTCCACTTATACCATAGAATTGTAATTTCAGTAACATAATGTCATGGTTCACACAATCAAATGCTTTGGACAAGGCAAGGAAATTCCTATTGGTGAGATTTTACTATTTAAAGACTCTATTATGTGGACAGTGAAATTTTATATTGCTGTATCAGTGGAACAGAATTTCAGAAATCCGAATTGTGATTTACTAAGTATCCCACTACTGTAGAAATGTACTTACTTTCTCCAAGATTTTTGAAAATGCAGTATGCAAGTACACTGGCCAATAATTATTGACAACTGTGGTGTCCCACTTCTTGTAGAGAGGCCTGACAATGGCCTATTTTAACCTGTCTGGGAAAACACCTTGAGTTAGTGGTGCATCACATATGTGACTCAGAACATCAGCTGTAATTGCTTCACATTGTGTTAATATATTATTAGAGAGGTCATATAGTCCAACAGAACATTTATTTTTAAAAGATTTAATAACTCCACTTATTTAACAAGAGGTTGTTAGGTGAAACTTAATCTGACTAAAGTTTTTCAAAACAGACTCTTCCATGTACTTCCTGGATTATTTTTTTGAACTGTCTCACCAGTGGACTGTGTATGAGCTCCGAGCATTGTAGTACTATGATGTTACTAATGGTCTGTCTATGAGCTCCCACGCTCGTAGGAACGTGTAGTTACCAGTGGACAGACCATGAGCTCCCAGCCTCGTAGGACTGTGTCATTACCAGATGACTGCCTACAAGCTTCCAGCTTCATAGGACTGTGTCATTGCCAGTGGACTGTCTACAAGCTTCCAGCCTCTTAGGACTATGTCGTTACCAGTGGCATGTCTATGATGTCCCAGCATCGTAGGACCGTGTCGTTACCAGTGGACTTTCTACAAGCTCCCACCATTGTAAGAAAGTGTCATTACCAGTGGATTGACTACGACCTCCCCGTCTCATAGGACTGTGACGTTACCAATGGACAGTCTACGAGCTCCCAGCCTCTTACGACAGTTGAGTTATCAGTGGATGGTCAACGAGCTCCCAGCTTCGTAAGAACATATCGTTACCAGTGGACTGTCTATTAGCTATCAGCCTTGTATGACCGTATCACTACCAGTGGACTGTATACGAGCTCCCAACATTGTAGGACATTGTCGTTTCTAGTGGACTGTCTACAAGCTCCCAGCCTTGTAGGACTGTCTCATTACAACTGTACTGTCTACAAACACCCAGCCTCATAGGACAATGTTGTTACCAGCGGACTGTCTACGAGCTCCAGGCTTCAAAGGACTGTGTTGTTACCAGTGGACTGTCTACAACCTCCCAAGCTCGTATTTGAATGTCATTACCAGTGGACAGTCTACGAACTCAAAGGCTTGTGTTAGCACGTCGTTACCACTGGACTGTCTATGAGAACACAGCTTTGTAGTACTGTGTCATTACCAGTGGACTCTATATGTGCACCCAGGCTCGTTGGACTGCGTCTTTACCAGTGGATTGTCTACAAGCTATCAGTCTCATAGGAAGGTATCGTTACCAGTGGACTGTCTACGAGCTCCCATCTTCATAGAACTGTGTCGTTAAGAGTGGACTGTCAACGAGCCTCCTGCCTAGTAGGACAGTGAAGTTACCAGGGGAATGTCAACGAGCTCCCAGCCTGGTAGGTCTGTGTCGTTACCAGTGGACTGTCCACAAGTTCCAAAACCAGTAGGAGTAATTTGTTACCAATGGACTGTCCATGAGCTGCGAGCTTTGTAGGACCGTGTCCTTAGCAGTGGACTGTCTACGAACTCCTTGCCTTGTAGAACTGTGTGGTTACCAGTGAACTGTCTACAAGCTCTCAACCTCATAGGACCATGTCAGTATCAGTGAACTATGAACTCCCCACATTGTAGCACTGTATCGTTATCAGTGGACTGTCGCGAGTTCCCAGCCTTGTGGGACCATGTCATTGTCAGTGGACTGTCTACGAGTTCCTGGCTTCGTAGGACCATGCCATTACCAGTTGAGTGTTTACAAGCTCCTAGCCTCATAGGACTGTGTCGTTACCAGTGGACAGTATACGAGCTCCCAGCCTATAAGGACTGTGCACATTAAGAGTGGATGGTCTAAGAGCTCCGAGCCTCATAGGACTAGGGTATTACCAATGGACCATCCATAGCTCCCAGCCTCTTAGGAAAATGTATTTACCAGTGGACTGGCTACTAGCTGCCAGCCTCACAGGACCGTGTTGTTGCCAGTGGACTGTCTACGAGGTCACAGGTTTGTAGGACCGTGTAGTTACCAGTGGACTGTCTACGAGCTCCTACCTTCAGAGGGCTGTGTCATTGTCAGTGGAGTGTCTATGAGTTCCCAGACTCGTAGGACTGTGTCGTTACCAGTGGAAGGCATACCAGCTCCCAGTCTGTAAGGACTCTGCCGCTAGGAGTGGATGGCCTATGAGGTCCGAGCCTCGTAGGACTATGGCTTACTAGTGGACCGTTCATAGCTCCCAGCCTTGTAGGACCGTGTCGTCACCAGTGAACTGTCTAAGAGCCCCAGCATCATATGACAGTGTCATCAACGGCTTGCCCATGAGCTCTCAGCCTTTTAGGACCATACCGCAACCAGTGGTCTGTCTATGAGCTGCCAGAATCGTAGGACTGTGTCGTTACTAGTGGAACGTCAATGAGCTTCAAGCCTCATAAGACTATGTCATTACCAGTGGACTGTCAAAGAGCTTCCTGCCTCATAGGACCATTTCGTCACAGTGGACTTGTAGGAGCTCCCGGCTTTGTAGGACTGTGTCGTTACTAGTGGATGGTCTACGAGCTCCCAGCCTCGTATGACTGTGTCATTACCATTGGACTGTTTACTTGCTCCAAGCCTCGTATTAAAGTGACGTTACTAGTGGACTGTTTATGAGCTCCCAGCATCATAGGACAGTGTAGGTTCCAGTGGATTGTCTACAAGCTCCCACCTTCGTAGAACTGTGTCATTACCAATGGCCTGTCTATGAACTCCCAGCTTTGTAGGACAGTATCGTTACAGGTGGTCTCCCTATTAGTTCCCATTCTCGTAGGCCTGTGTCATTACCATACGACTGTCTATGAGCTCTGCGCCTTGTAGGTGTGTGTCTTAGCAGTGGATTGTCTATGAGCTCTCAGCATTGTAGGACTGTGTCGTTACCAGTGGACTCTGTATTTGTACCCATTCTCCTATGACTGTGTCGTTACTAGTGAACTGGCTGCGTGCTCCCAGCCTCATAGGACTGTGTCATTTGCAGTGGACTGTTTTCTTGCTCCAAGACTCGTATTACAGTTTGTGAAGTTCCAGGTTCGTAAGGCTGCTTCAATACCAGTTGACTGTTTACGAGCCTGCCTCATAGGACTGTGAAGTTTCCAATGAACAGTCTACGAGCTCCCAGCCTCATAGGATTGTGTCATTATCAGTGAACCACCTATGAGTTCCCACCATCATAGTACTTCTAGCTCCCAGCCTCATATGACCATGTCATTAACAGTGGACTGTCTACGAGATCCAATGTTTGTAGGGCCATGTTGTGACCAATGGACTGTCTATGAGCTCCAAGTTCTGTAGGACCATGTCGTTACCAGCGGACTGTCTCTGATATGTCAGCGTCCTAGGACTGTGTCGTTATTAGCGGACCATCTGTGAGCTGCCATTGTCATAGGACTGTGTCGTTACCAGTGGACTGTCTACTAGCTCCTAGCCTTATAGGACTGTGTTGTTACCAGTGGTGTCTTTATTAAAGCCCATTCTCGTATTTCTGTGTTGTTACCATTAGACTGTCTATGAGCTCTGAGATTCATAGGACTGCGTCGTTACCAGTGGACTGTCTATGAACTTTGTGCCTCATATGACTGTGTCGTTGCCATTGTACTGTCTACGAGCTGCCAGCCTCATAGGACTGTGTCGTTACCAGTCGACTGGCTATGAGCTGAGGCGTTGTAGTACTGTGTCGTTACCAGTGGACTGTCTACGACCTCCCATTCTCGTAGGACTGTGTCATTTCCATTCGACTGTCTATGAGCTCTGAGCCTCATAGGAGTGTGTCGTTACCAGTATACTGTCTATGTGCTCCCAGCGTTGTAGGTCTTTGTCATTACCATTGTACTCTGTATTAGCCCTCATTCTCGTGGGACTGTGTCGTTAGCAGTTGACTGGCTATGAGCCCCAGCCTCGTAGGACTGTGTCGTTACCAGTGGACTGTCTATGAGCTGTCAGCCTTGTAGGACTGTGTCGTTACAAGTGCATTCTCTATTAACTCCCATTCTCGTAGGACTATGTCATTACCAGTCGACTGTCTATGAGCTCTGAGTCTCGTAGGACTGTGTCGTTAACAGTGGACTCTCTATTAGCCCCCATTGTCGTAGGACTGTGTCATTACCATTCGACTATGAGCTCTGAGCCTCGTAAGAGTGTGTCGTTACCAGTGGACTGTCTATGTGCTCCCAGCGTTATAGGTCTTTGTAATTACCATTGGACTCTGTATTAGCTCCCATTCTCGATGGACTGTGTTGTTACCAGTCGTCTGCCTATGAGCATCCAGCCTTTTAGGACTGTGTCGTTACCATTGGACTCTCTATTTGCTCCCATTCTCGTAGTACTGTGTCGTTACCAGTGGACTGTGTATGAGCTCCCAGCCTTGTAGGACTGTGTCGTTACGAGTGCACTCTCTATTAGCTCCCATTCTCGTAGGACTGTGTCATTACTATTCGACTGTCTATGAGCTCTGAGCCTTGTAGGACTGTGTCGTTACCAGTGGACTGTCTAGGATCTCCAAACCTTGTAGGACCATGTTGTTACCAGTCCGCTCTTTATGAGGCTCCCGGCCTCATGAGTCGGTGTCGTCTAAAAATTGACATTAGTCCTACCCGCCGCCCCACAGTCTCACCATTTGCCACTATTCTTGACAGTGCCTACGAGTCCCTAGTCTCGTGGGACTGTGTCGTTGTGGGTCATCCCCGCTCGTCCAGACATTGCTGTTCTCAAGTTATATAGGTATTACTCCCAGAACTTATGTTTTACTTGCTTCTTCTAACATGCATTTGTTATTGAAGGAGTGCATTTCTTTACATCCAACCACCCCACTCAGAAAAAAGTAGTTCATTTGCAAGACAGGGCACGTTCAAATTTCCACGAATCTGGTTGCAAGAATTATCGGAGCCTGCGGAGACTCTCCTCATTCCTTATCCTATCGGTCCACCTAATATCAAACATTCTTATGCAACCCGCATCTCAAATGCTTCGATTCTGCTCCGTTCGGTTTTCTCTCTGTCCATCATTTACTACCATACAACGACGTGCTTCAAACGTACTTTCTCTGAAATTTCTTTCTCAATTTAACGCGTATGTTTGATACCAGTTGACTTTTCTTGGCCTGGAATACCCTGTTTGCTTGTGCCAGTCTGCTTTTTATGTCCTCCTTTCTTCGTCCATCATGGGTTATTTTGCTTCAGGGTAGTAGAACTCCTTTTCTCTGTCTACTTCGTGATCACCAATTCTTATGTTCTTATCTTTGATGTTCTCTTTCCACAGTGGAGTTACCATTGCACGTTTAGCATACGAACCCTTGCTTTTAATTTTACCGAAGGTTGTTTTGAATTTTCTATATGCTGAGTTAATTCTCCTGACGATTGTTTTCGACTTCTTCACATTTTTCTTGTAGCCATTTCGCTTTGGCTATGCCTTCTTCTGTACGATTCTCTTAAACTTTAGTCTACTCTTCATCATTATTACATTATATCTGAGTCTTTATCTACTCCTGGGTACTTTTTAAAATCTAATACCCGATTTCGGAGTCTCTGTCTAACAGTGCACAATACTAATATGTTCCAAAAACCCGAGCGCGGAAATGTGATTTTTCAGGACGTCATATCTCGAGTTTCAAAAAAAAATGTGTGTGAAATCTCATGGGACTTAACTGCTAAGGTCATCAATCTCTAAGCTTACACACTACTTAACCTAAATTATCCTAAGGACAAACACACACACACACACACACATATGCGCGAGGGAGGACTCGAACCTCCGCTGGGACCAGCCGCACAGTCCATGACTGCAGCGCCCTAGACCGCTCGGCTAATCCCACGCGGCTATCTCGAGATTCATTGCTCACAGAGCTACGGGGCCAAGCGCTTTGGATAGCCCTTGGCATAGCGACCGTTTGTTACCATCTCGTCAGAGTGGACATACTGAGGCTATCCTACAGCATAGGGTCAAAATTTAAAAATTACGCACTTCCACCAGCCCAGGTAAATTGAGAAAATCAGTTGGATCTTCAATGTTAGACGTGCTCTTCGTTGGATCTGCTGATAAAAGAACCATTTGTTCATGGGCGGTTCCTAAGAAAGCATCGAAGAACCATAATTTTTAGGTTAGAAAAGTATCAACTTCTATTATCAGTATTTTAATCAAAGCTGCGCAACAGCAACGGTTCCACGTAACAGGATTAAAAACAGCCGACCAATTGCAAAGGATAAAGTAATCTTTACCTAGGTTTCGACAGATTTAAATCTATCTTCTTCAGAAGGCGGCAGTATTACATTAACATGGAGTGATACGTCATTATCGTTTTTACAAACATCTGCATAGCTCCATTAGTCCAAATAAAATATAGCCCTGAGAATAGGGTTTGTCAGACAAATAAAAATAGGTACATGGAAGTTGGAGAGCGCATAATGTAATACTGCCGCCTTCTGAAGAAGATAGATTTAAATCTATCGAAACCTAGGTAAAGATTACTTTATCCTTTGCAACTGGTCGGCTGTTTTTAATCCTATAACTTCTATTATTTTAATTCATGATATATTGTCGGAATTTTTGTGACATGTTCTTAAGATGATGGCATATTTTCACCAATAAAATTTTATAATGTGCCGTCTCTGTATAATGGGCACTTCACGGCTGTACAAATACTCCGAAATGGTCCTGCAAAGACCAAAAGCGGGCAAAATACCGTCTTTGCATGCCTGAAAAGAATTTAAAATGACTGCCAAAAAGTATGTAAATTTGGAACGACTGTAAATTCATTGAAATATTTCTAATAACATTTTTACTCTCTTAAGACAATACTCATAATCCGGGAATTTTCAATGAATTGCGATCGTTGAGCAAAGAATCCAGAAAAAATATAAAGCAACCGATTTTATTTACTGCGACCCAAAATAGTTAGGCGCCCATATTGTGAATTTTTTTAAAGTTACATTCCTACGCGAAGCCAGGTGGTAGAGGCGAACCCGGTCGATGTTCTTATCGAGTGAAGCACTGGACGGTATTGCTGACGTTAAGAGCCGGCCGGAGAGACCGAGCGGTTCTAAGCGCTACAGTCTGGAGCCGCGCGACCGCTACGGTCGCAGGTTCGAATCCTGCCTAGGACATGGATATCCTTAGGTTAGTGAGGTTTAAGTAGTTCTAAGTTCTAGGGGACCGATGACCTCAGAAGTTAAGTCCCATAGTGCTCAGAGCCATTTTTGACATTAAGACAAAACACTTCGGACAGATGGAATTTGCAGTACCGGTCAACGGCAGAAAGCATGAAACAGTTCACACAGTATGATCAAGAGTGAAGTAATATTTTGTAGCTCGGAATCTTGCGTGTTACCGAGAAACTCATGTGTTGCAAATTTAACTGGGCCTAGCAAACCGGGTTCGGGGCAGAGGGAAGGAGGAAAAGCTGACGACAAATACAACGGAGCAAACTTACTCATACCCCTACACTAGGACTACGTCGGAAGCGTAGATATAAGGGGATAAATAATCGAACTTATGAGCTCAAAGAATTCAGTCGTGGCGCAGTTAGTCGCTGGGCTACCCCAACGTTACCAAAAGCAAAATAGCTCACGATTTTTTCGCGAGGGGCTCAATACTTCGAAGCGTAATGAGTCAGGGGAAGATTTTCATACAGAATTCGCAAAGTCAATGCTCATACCTATGTGCCGCCCCGAATGCGGAGGCCAATAAGGTGTTACTGTTGGAAGCAGAAAACAGCGCGCTAGACGTTTTCTTGCTCGAAATTCCTGGAGAAGTGTCATGAAGAGATCGCTTGAGCATCAAAGTGATTTGACAGCAGCTCTTAGAATTGCGGCGCAGCTGGAGGAAATACACTCCTGGAAATTGAAATAAGAACACCGTGAATTCATTGTCCCAGGAAGGGGAAACTTTATTGACACATTCCTGGGGTCAGATACATCACATGATCACACTGACAGAACCACAGGCACATAGACACAGGCAACAGAGCATGCACAATGTCGGCACTAGTACAGTGTATATCCACCTTTCGCAGCAATGCAGGCTGCTATTCTCCCATGGAGACGATCGTAGAGATGCTGGATGTAGTCCTGTGGAACGGCTTGCCATGCCATTTCCACCTGGCGCCTCAGTTGGACCAGCGTTCGTGCTGGACGTGCAGACCGCGTGAGACGACGCTTCATCCAGTCCCAAACATGCTCAATGGGGGACAGATCCGGAGATCTTGCTGGCCAGGGTAGTTGACTTACACCTTCTAGAGCACGTTGGGTGGCACGGGATACATGCGGACGTGCATTGTCCTGTTGGAACAGCAAGTTCCCTTGCCGGTCTAGGAATGGTAGAACGATGGGTTCGATGACGGTTTGGATGTACCGTGCACTATTCAGTGTCCCCTCGACGATCACCAGTGGTGTACGGCCAGTGTAGGAGATCGCTCCCCACACCATGATGCCGGGTGTTGGCCCAGTGTGCCTCGGTCGTATGCAGTCCTGATTGTGGCGCTCACCTGCACGGCGCCAAACACGCATACGACCATCATTGGCACCAAGGCAGAAGCGACTCTCATCGCTGAAGACGACACGTCTCCATTCGTCCCTCCATTCACGCCTGTCGCGACACCACTGGAGGCGGGCTACACGATGTTGGGGCGTGAGCGGAAGACGGCCTAACGGTGTGCGGGACCGTAGCCCAGCTTCATGGAGACGGTTGCGAATGGTCCTCGCCGATACCCCAGGAGCAACAGTGTCCCTAATTTGCTGGGAAGTGGCGGTGCGGTCCCCTACGGCACTGCGTAGGATCCTACGGTCTTGACGTGCATCCGTGCGTCGCTGCGGTCCGGTCCCAGGTCGACGGGCACGTGCACCTTCCGCCGACCACTGGCGACAACATCGATGTACTGTGGAGACCTCACGCCCCACGTGTTGAGCAATTCGGCGGTACGTCCACCCGGCCTCCCGCATGCCCACTATACGCCCTCGCTCAAAGTCCGTCAACTGCACATGCGGTTCACGTCCACGCTGTCGCGGCATGCTACCAGTGTTAAAGACTGCGATGGAGCTCCGTATGCCACGGCAAACTGGCTGACACTGACGGCGGCGGTGCACAAATGCTGCGCAGCTAGCGCCATTCGACGGCCAACACCGCGGTTCCTGGTGTGTCCGCTGTGCCGTGCGTGTGATCATTGCTTGTACAGCCCTCTCGCAGTGTCCGGAGCAAGTATGGTGGGTCTGACACACCGGTGTCAATGTGTTCTTTTTTCCATTTCCAGGAGTGTAGGTTTTGCCGCGAAGCATCGCGTAGTTCAATGTGTATTCGCTTCAGAGGCCAGTTGCTACAAGTGTGCTCGTAAGGGTCATATGCAGAAACAGTGTTTAAAACAGAGTGTTAATGTGTTAAAGTCACACGGGAATGCTTCGATCGTCAGAAGGCCGATATTAGTCTGGACCTGGAGAGCAGGAGGCGAATGAAGCCACCATTGACGGTTGGCGATAGATAGTGTTGAGCCTTTGAGTACGACGGTACCTGACTTTACCATTGCGGAAACTATTTTTACAGAACGTATGGATGATTTGCCATTTATAGGTGAGGAATATTCAGCGACTAGACTTTTTCGTCAAACATCGAGCGAGGATTGACCTTTGATAACGCATGGCTGAATTTAGTGAAAATTTGTTTCACTTTGGTGATACAGTTGCAAATGAACGCATGTTGCAAGGCTCACTTGTCATTAAGGTGATGCCAAATAAGTTTCAGACAAGTTCGTTAACGATTAATAAGCAGGATAAAATACAGGTAGGTACGGAAAAAGTAGTGTGCGATTCGAGGGTTACCGATCTGGCTTGTGATACTTCGTTCGTGGTTGGACCACCCTCAAGTAATGAAGAGTTGGATGTTTCACATCGTTTTTTCCGCAGAAGCATAGCGCGCGAGAGTAATGTTAACGGGGAACATAAAGTTTCAATTAGCACAGATAACTTTGGTAGAGGTGAACTTACTCTGTCGAAAGCTATAGTAATAGCCACTCTGCAAGTACTAGAGGAAGAAGACTTCGATAGATCGGTCATGATAGAAGCCATAAGCAAACCGTCGACACGACGGCTTTACGAGAGAAGTTAGTAATGGTAGCAATTCCAGAGCAAAGGGTAATACTCTGGCGCTGAAATTTGGAGTGGCTCATGCTTTAGTCACGGATCAAAGTACGAATTTCGTTTCAAAACTTAAAATATCCGGACACCTGGTTGAAAAGCACTTTCAAGTTGGTGGCGCTGTCGATCTGTAATGCTGGAATTCAGTATGGTGTTGGCCCACCCTTACTTAGCCTTGATGACAGCTTCCACTCTCGCAGGAATACGTTCAATAAGGTGCTGGAAGGTTTCTTGGGGAATGGCAGCCCATTCTTCACGGAGTGCTGCACTGAGAAGAGGTTCGATGTCGATCTGTGAGGCCTGGCACGAAGTCGGCGTTCCAAAACATCCCAAAGGTGTTTTGTAGGGTTCGGGTCAGGACTCTGTGCAGGCCACTCCATTACAGGGATGTTATTGTCGTGTAACCACTCCGCCACAGGCCGTGCATTATGAACAGGTGCTCGATCGTGCTGTAAGATGCAATTGCCATCCCCGAATTGCTCTTCAGTAGTGGGAAGCAAGAAGGTACCTAAAACGTCAATGTAGGCCTGTGCTGTGATAGTGCAAGGCAAAACAATAATGGTGCAAGCCCCTCCATGAAAAACACGACCAGACTATGACACCACCGCCTCAGAATTTTACTGTTGGCACTACACACGCTGGCAGATGATGTTCACCGGGCCTTCGCCATACCCACACCCTGCAATCGGATCGCCACATTGTGTACCGTGATTCGTCACTCCACACAACGTTTTTCCACTGTTCAATCGTCCAATGTTTACTCTCCTTACACCAAGCGAGGCGTCGTTTGGCATTTACCGGCGTGATGTGTGGCTTGAGTAGCCTCTCGACCATGAAATCCAAGTTTTGTCACCTCCGGCCTAATTGTCGTAGTACTTGTAGTGGATCCTGATACAGTTTGCAATTGGTGTTTGATGGTCTGGATAGGTGTCTGCCTACTACGTGTTACGACCCTTAACTGTCGGCGGTCTGTGTCAGTCAACAGACGAGGTCGGCCTGTACGCTTTTGTTCTGTACGTATCCCTTCATGTTTCCACTTCACTATCACATCGGAAACAGTGGGCTTAGGTATGTTTAGGACTGTGGAAATGTCGCTTACAGACGTATGACACAAGTGACACCCATCACCTGGACCACGTTAGACGCCCCGAGTTCCGCGGAGCGCCCCATTCTGCTCTCTCACGATGTCTAATGACTGCTGAGGTCGCTGATGTGGAGTACCTGGCAGTAGGTGCCAGCACAATGCACTTAATATGAAAAACGTTTGTTTTTTGGGGGTGTTCGGAAACTTTTGTTCACAGAGTGTATCTGTCATATGTGGTTTCCGCGTACAGCTCAAAGCTTCATAGGGGAACAGGCGTGTCACCAATTGAGGTAATGTATGGGACGAAGATGGCTCCTCCTTTGATGTTTTAAGTCCTAAATTAGAACTAAATTGTGAATCGGTGAGAAAATTTGCGAGAAGAATACGGGAAATATGGAGAAATCAACAAATGGGGAAAACGAATGCTCTGGAGCGCTAGGAACAGCCGAATAGGCACGTGGGCAAACTACCACTATATCGTATAGGGCAGTTGGTACCAATGGAAAGACGAAGAAGTACTTGACGAAATATAATTCTTGACCAAATATAACGCATCATATCAGGTTGTGGACATAAACTCAGCAGCTAGCGTAAACGTATAGTTTCCTACTAAACGTCTACCGTTCATGTAAGTCGGGTAAAACCATTTAAGGGTATTTTGCAGTAAACAGGAACAAGGAACCTCTAGGTGCTTCGAGGTGACATAATTATTTATGTTGTTAGATCCGTGTTAGGTTTACTCTTTATATTTGTGTTAATGTTATGTTTTGCATTGTGTTGCTTTCATATAGACTTAGTGTTTTCATGTCATTACTACGTGTATTGTAGGGTTAGGTCGAGTTTTTGTTGCTGATGTTTCTGTTTCTACTTGTCGTTAGTTACTCGTTTCGGAAAGGGGGAGGGGATGATGGGCGGTTCCTTTCCCGAGATGGCGACTTCGTGGCTCTTTGGGAAATGGATACGAATAAGGACGCAGGAGGTTTTTCTAATTTCGGGTAACAAAGAAGCTCACATGGGGACGTCGTTGGCGGATTTGTAGAAGTTAACTTAAGAGAATATTGTTGTCTGTCCAGACAGACCAATATGGAGTGATGTGCGGATATGTGGGGCGAGTATAATTTTAGGGAAAACGAATGATAAAAGTTGCGAGAGCGAAATCTTGCACGTACGGTGTTACTTCCAGAAGGTATGGAGACATTGACTGTAATCGGTTTTCTCATCAGAAACTGTGCTGGCAAATTGTTATATAGAAGGTTAAACCTGAGAGATTGAGAAAAATAGATGTGCAATGAAGTGGCATTTCCATTCACGCTACAGCTAAAGAGGCAGGCGGGAGGGATTTTCGCCTTCCGGCTACACTCACTGATACGATTGTCAAGTCATTGGGACGGAATACGTTGTACTGGCTGGAAGGGTCACTAAGGATATTACTCATCCAGATTTTTATTTGCCTTATGCCACTCTGTCTAATGCGTTCGTTAGAGAGATTTATCAAATCACAGTAGGGAAAAATTTCGGTGTAGCATATGTAACTTGTACAAAATTTTCAAGATAGTCAAGTGCACAAGGTTATGTCGATAAACGTTACAGCTATTAGTTGTGGTGTGTTTCTACAAGGTAATTACATATTTTATTTCTTTAGTAAATGCAGACAGGCAGAGTCTACAAATCAACTGACGTATCAGTTGCCGGTCGAGTGGTTATCCGGCATAGGCTGTAGGTTCGTTTGACGGAAGTAGAACCTCCCCATTAACTAGTATAAGCATTCGATCCTGGAGACTGCATTTTGACAGGAAGCTCATGTTAGTGGTAGGTTAGGGAGAAACCTTTGTGGAACAGCTCATGGTTCGGCACGGCAGGGACATTGTTTGGTTAAGAGTAATTTTAATTAAACAACTTATGAAGATTCTGGATGAGTCTTTAGAAAGAGGGGAGGCGTGCTGCGCCCCGAAAAAGAGACGCGAAAAATTGTGAATTTTTTTAAAGTTACATTCCTTTGCGTGGCTAAGCAGTAGAGGCCAGCCCGGCCGGTGTGCTAATCGAGTAAGCCACAGAATGGTACTGCTGACATTGCAACAGAACACGTCAAGTAGACAGTTTGCGCACCGGTCAACGGCCAAGCGCATGGAACAGTTGACACAGTGCGATCGAGACAGAGGTAATATTTTGTAACTCAATCATTTGTGTGCCACTGAGAAACTCACACGTTGCAGATTTAATCAGGCGAAGGGGCGCAGGGCAGAGCGAGCTGCGAAAAGCTGACAGGACAGGTAACAGGAAGTAAACTTACACGTCGGCCTCCAGTAGTACTACCTCAGAAGCAGAAGAGTATAAATAATCGAGCTTAGTGGCTCAAAGCATTTTGTCATGAAGCCATTCCGTCTCCGTTTCGAACTAGAGAGAATGACGGACTTTTGAGTCTCAAAGAAACCACGACTCGCCCTTAGTGAGGGGAGCTGGTTGCCAACCCGCCACTGATTAAATCACCGAGTTCCGGCACTAAAGTGCGCGTCATATATCTTGGCGGCCGAGTTTAGGTTCGTTCTGCGCATCTGACGTCACAAAACACAGTCAGCCAATGAACAGAGAACGACGTTGCCAGATCTCGACAGCAGTGCAGAGCACGGACGAGTGTCTTCAGTTTTAGAAACGTTCAGTCATAAATAAAGTAATAGAACAAAAGCAATGTCTTGATAGCAGACTTTCTTTTACAGAAAGTTTGGAAAAAGCATCCTTTATACCAACTGCTTCATATTCTATTAATTAATTAAACCAAACAAGCAATAAGACTCCTAATTCAGGCGATAGCAAGGAAAGGTGTTTGTTTCAATCTCACGAACTGCTTTCTCGCAATAAACAACAGCGGTAATTCTTTATTTCCTACTGTACTTCAACGAAGCGTGAGTAATTCATAGTCATACCAACAGTGTTTATAAGTAGTTGCGTGAGGTGTTAGAGTCCTTATGGAGTTATGCTGTTTGACGAGCTGAGGTAGTGGAACGGTTAAGGTGTTGGGCTGCCAAGTGAAAGGTTATGAGTTCAAACCCTGTGTGGTGCTTAGTATTTTCTTTATTAAAAAAACAATATTGGAGTGCCTTACTTCACGAATTTTATTCCTTTGAATGAAATTTATAGTGCTTTGCCTCTTCATTAACTTTTTCGCTGCTGCAGAGACGTGCTCCCTGCATTCCGCACTGTGCGCGATTTTGTCATCACGGCACTTCTCGCCTGTGCAGACACATGGTGTTCCCACTGCTTTGACACACTTATCATTCGATTTCACAAAAACTATTTGGCCAAAAAATTTGATTTTTACACGTCTTCTTGCCTGATACTTTCCCCCCATAAATGACTTAATTTTGTTTTGATGTACAGCATTAAATGTAGTAAAGCATTGCACGAAATTTTGAAGAGTTTGCAGAGGTAAAAGTCCATAGCGTATACTTTCCGTATGGTCGATTTTAGTTGCCACAATGTTGAGAATCAAATGTGGACAAGATACCTAAATTTCATATAATATTTACTGTATAACAATATCTCATTTAATTTAAGTACCACATAGGTGTCGTATGTAATATTGAGAAATATTCCGTCTTTCGCGACTGTAATAAAAGTTTTATATACACACGGCGCGTTAGGCTTTATTTTAAATCACTTCCATCAGTGAAAGGTATGGCACATACACAATGGTATTCATGTTCTATTTCTTGTTTTTGTTCCACAGTCGCAGTTTTACCAATGGTATTGAAATATATCCCTCTTCTGCAACTGTAATAAGTGACTTATTTAGACCAGACGCGTTTCTCTCTTTTGAAGCATCATAAGAGGACTGTATTTTGTGTCCTCCATTGCCAAGTCACCTTTCGTAGTTTTGTGCTGCGGTAGCACAATATTCAACGTTTGTGTTGGCTCATCAGTGTTTTAGCAAATAAATGCTGTTTGTGTGTGCCACACACAAAATTATATTTGACATAGCTCTGAGCACTTCACTCACAGACGGTATATTCAAGTCCTAATGTTTTTGTAAGTCCACAGTTTTGTTTAATGTATTTTGTCTACTTCCTTTTGATTGATTGAAGTGCTTTAAAATAAAGCCAAACGTGCCCAGTGTAAGTAAAACTTTTGTTACAGTCGCGAAAGGTGGAATATATCTCAATATTACATACGACACTTATGTGGTACTTAAATTAAATGAAATATATAGGTATCTTGTCCACATTTCATTCTCAACGTTATGGCAACTAAATTCGACCATAAGGAAAGTATACTCTATGGACTTTTACCTCTGCAAACTCTTCAGAATTTCGTGCAAAGGTTTACTATATTTAATGCTGCATAATAACTGCATTGAACATCGAAACAAAATTAAGTCATTTAAGGGGGGGAAGGTATCAGTCAAGAAGATAGGTAAAAATCTAACTTTTGAGCCAAATAGTTTTTGTGGAATCGAATGATCAAGAGTGTCAAAGCAGTCGGAACACAATGTGTCTGCACAGGCGAGCAGTGCAGTGACAAAATCGCCCACAGCGCGGAATGCAGGGAGCACGTCTTTGTAGCAGGGAAAGGGTTAATGCGGCCGTGGTGGCTTTACTTCATGAACTGCGCGCTCCCCCCTACACGTAAGCTTGCGAACTATGCTATACTATGGCGCTGCTTCTATTGGCGCGTGCGTCGTGTGCAACTGTCAATGCAGCAATCTCCAGCGTCTGGGCGGGCATGCGCGAGCCGCCAAGATAAAAGAATTGAACTATAGGTGCGCCTTATCTGTGGCGTGGCGGCTGTGGGACTTGGGGATGTTTTGGCGTTGCAAGGAGCTGGGGTCCAGCCACCCTCTGCTTTCTGAGCGACTTCAGCCGACCGACTGCTAGCTGTCGACGATATGGCTGGAGATGTGCGCCCTTACGGCTGCTAGTCACCTAGACGTCTTCGTCCATTGTCCTGGTCTACCCCTGGGGAGCTGTCTGGGGAACTGCTGCTCGGCATACGGACATCTAACACCATTTAATGCACCAAGGCGCATCACACGGGGACAACGGGTACGCTCACGGGTGCTCAAGCGCCACAAGGGCCTGAGCAGCCCGCACTCGTCTTGACTGGCGGGCCACGGGTGCTGCCTCGGCAGCCACCGCGACCCGGGCATGATCGGGACGTCAGTGTATTCCGCAATCGGCTCCGTTTGCAAGCACACAGTGCGGCCTTGAGGCGGGCGGGAGAGCCGTATAAGGCTGTTTAAATACACATCTGTCAATGCTACCACTGTTTCACGGCAAGCCCCGGCGTGAATTTGTCCTCTGCCTCACTATTCCTCTCGCCCATCCTGCAGCACAGTGATCGAAGTTTATTGTCTACGTACCTCAATGCACATACATGTGTCGAAGTACAGAGTCCGGTAAAAAGACCTCCCATCTATGGAGAGGCCGCTGTATGAGTTGAGGTACAAGAAAGAGGATTCGATCGATAGGGGGGTGCATGTCATTTTCAATAGGCGCAACGCTTGGCTAAATGGGCACCGTGCTTTTATTGTGGAGGGGTGTATTCATAATGGTGGTACTCAGCTAGTATTTCGCAATCTGTTCGAACTCGGTTGACATAATTCTGTTCTTGATAAAAAAAACTGTTCAAGTTTTGTTATCAGAATTTAGAGCATCACGTTCGGCACTAAAAAGAAAATCTGCTGTCCGACCTCGGACTGCGACAACGCAGGAAAATATGGCGCTTGTGGCTCTTGAGAGCGTCCGTCCAGCAATCTTGAAAGCGTTCAGCACTTAAGGGCGCAGCTGTCCTGGAATTGTCCGATATGAGTGTAAGAAGAATTCCTCACAGAGATCTCCACATGCACTCACACCAAACAATGTGTGGGGCGGCCGGTGGAATAATTGTTAAATGTTCCTTTTATTTATGCTGTTGTTTGCCGTTCTCATCACTGGCTCTCTAACTACAATATTGGCAACCAGAAAGTGAATAGCAAAACGTGAGGCCTGTAATTAGAATTCCTCGTGCCCAATTCATTTGAGAAATACCTTTATAGCTACAGCTTATAGTTCTGAGGAATTAGGAGATTGTCTGGGATTCATAATCAAAATCCATCCTCTCTAAAATGTTCACTGTATTCTGAAAGTGACAGACCAAAAAGAATCCACACAATCCAGCTACCAGAGCAGTTCAGAGTCTAATGCGCTGATGCAACTATAATTGTTCAAATTAAATGTTTAAGTGAATGCTCGCCATAATATGATGATAATGTTCATCAAACGCCACGCTAATAATGGTGGAATGTCTGCCCTGCGGCGGCACGTGAAAATACGACATACGCAAACTAAAGAGAGATCATTAACGTCATCCCAAAATTAACACTTCACTCGAAAACGATTTCATGGTTACGTGTATCCCGAGTAACTTGTTACTGCATCCGAGGCTGTTTACATCAACGATACCGACGCGACGCGACTCCCGGCACAGGTGGTGCGCTAATCAGCGTCAGGAGAGAACTGGGGCCTTCTCTCTCTCGCACAGCGTTCTTACATATAAAGCCGCGGTGCGGACAGCTAAGGGAACGCCTGATCAAATCTGCTCACCCGACTAGCTGCTGGGCTAGTAATGCACCACTTTAAGTTATTGAATAAATCATTGCTTCCTTTGCTGATGGCCGATGAAGCTTTCAATTTAATTGTGCAATCAGCACACAAGTAAGTAATCAGAATAAAAGTCTGACGTGGCTAAGTCAAATATTTTGGGCGAGAGAATTAATTTAATTACACTACATGCAGTAGACGAGCTCTGAACTTGCTCTTTGGAGATACGCTATAGCTATAGTTTTATAGTTATTCTGTTGAAACTTCTCACATCTTTATGATTATAGCGGATCTGACTTCTACTTAAATTTAAACATCCTAGCTTTATTTATTCGCCTACTTAATCTATCTTGTTTCCTTAATTTTTAAGATAAAAACCAGAAAAATCATGAATTTCAACTAAAATTTTAATTTGTGAGATCCAGAATACTGTTTCTACTAAATTATTATGCAAAAGGAATCTAAATATAAATTGTTAAGTTTCTAGCTCTTTTCTGTTGCGCCAATGATTTTTACAGAAAAACGTCCAAATTTCGAAAATGGTTAAAGTTATTGAACGGATATTCAACACATATTGATTTAGTATTACTCCTGACATGCTAGAAACGTTTCAGGTTATTTACTTGATTTTTAAAGTATTGTACAACATTTATGACGTCAGAGCTAGTTACAGCGGACTGGCTGGCACACAATGGAAAGACTGATGTGAATTTTATAAGGCGTGAGCAGGCTGCTTCCCTACAGATGTTTACCCAAGAAGTAAGTGAGGGAGGTTTATAAGCTTGCAGAGCTTTGTGTGAGGAAATTCTTCAGAATATTCCCCCTGGCGGTGTTTCTATTTCTTCTGATGAGACCCATGACAGCTTGTCAGATAGTGCAAATAAACAAAATTTCTGCTTCTGGCCTGCAGGAAACCCTTAATAACTTTACCAACGACTACTTCACAGCTATCTGTGACAGTTTGGTGTGCTTTTGCTGAATTTGGTGTGTGTGGTCCGCATTTTTTCGAAGAAGATGGCGTAACGGTAACAGTTAATTCAGATCGCTACTGTCACATGATAGAGACCTTCCTCGGGTCTAATATAATTCAGTTAGTTGGGGACCGTGAGGAGGGAGAAGCTGGTTCCAACAAGAATATGCCACAGGTCACACTTGTTGGGAAATTTTGAGAGAGTTGTTTCCTGGAAGTCTTCTTTCTTCGCCAGGAGAATTTACCTGGTACCAAAGGTCATCCGATTTATCCCCTTCTGATTTTTTTCTGTTAGGACACTGAGAGGTTCAAGGGAATAAACAACTCTTCACGATCCTGCAATCACTTAAGGACGCAGTCACCCAAGAAGTGGGTGCCATTCCACCGGAAATCGCACGAAGAACTAAACAACTTCCGGAAAGGCTTTGTCAATGTGTCAGCATTGGAGGACACCATATATCGGTCATAATTTTTAAAACCAGATAATGAAAAATGGCATTGTTTTTGTTGCTCACAAATCAAAGCATTTTCTTTGTATCTTTCTTAGCTTTTTTAACTAAATTTCGAAACACGGACGTCTTTTTGCCGGAGCCCGTTTATAAATAATCCTTTATCTATTATAGATGTGGAGCACTGCGACTACGATTAGTAAAGGTTCCGAAATTAATTTCTGGAAACCTTTAAATAAATAAACTGTCAGAATTTTACTGACCTATAGAATTCGTTTTATACATACAGTACACCCTGCTCCTGTCAGAGTACGGAAAGGGGAATATGTTCCTCTTTAAAAGACTCTGGTAAAAAGGTGGCAACCAGCTACCTCAATCCTCATACTTCCTTCTTCACCAAAAACTTTGGCATGCGAACGTATTCGACCCTTTTTTGAGCCGAAGGAGAGTAATAAAGAGACAATGACAGCGGAACAGAGACGAGACCGTGCCAGTGGGGGAGAAACAAAGACAAGACAGTGACTACCTGTAAGAAAAAGTGCCAGTGAAAGTGAAATAGACTTGGATGAAGACAGTAGCAGTAGGAGTCAAAGAGGAGATACTGATGGTCAATGAGAGACAGTAGCAGTATATGAGAAAGAAGAATGGAGAGAAAAGCAGGGGGAGTAGAAATGAGAGGAGAAAGTGGAAATGAAAAATACGTATTAGTGGGGCCCATAGCTAGTTTTGTGGGTCTGGTCCCCTCCCAAACCCAAATTTTGAACCGAAATTTTAAACATGTGGGTGTAGAGGGCTGAACAAGTTGGACCCCCGTCTCCCTGAATTTTTGAGCTGCCGACGTATGGTTGAGGCTGTGGTAATGGGATATACTATAATTCAATGGGAGAAAAAGCTGACAATGGGAAGAGACTTATACAGACAGTGGCAGTGAGAGAGAAATGATGAGTATGAAGGCCTAACAACAAAGAGAGTCTGGGTAAAGTGATATAGAATATTTGTGTTAAAAGAGCGCCAATATGTTGACACGCCGAAATTTTTGGTGAGAAGCTGGTATGAGCATTGAGGCGAATGATTCCCCACTTTTCTGTCAGAGTCTTATAAAGAGGAAAATATTCGCCTTTTTTACGCTTTGACAGAAGGCTTCTTCCACTGGTCCACCTGGAATCTTCCCGTGTCTCTGGGTCTTGATTCTTGAACAAAGTATTCTCTATTACCATCTGAAATTTATTACATAATTCAATTAGTTTCTTTCCCCTCACATTCATATTGCCTAGTCAGTATTGCGTCCCGTAGAACCGTATTCTGATCCTCCTTTACATACCGAATTACGCGTGTAACATCCTCGTATATCGTCTCTGTCTCTTCATCTGCTGCTTGTGATGTTGGGCTGTATACCCGAAATATCGTTGTTAGCGTTGGTTTGTTGTACAATCTGATGAGAACTACCCTATCACTGAACTCTTCACAATACCTCTCTGCCTTAATTTCCTATCTATCACGAATCCTACTCTCGTTGTATCGTTTCCTGCTGCTCTTGATTATTAACCTATACTTGTCTATCCAGAAATCCTTATCTTCTTTCCACTTCACTTCATTGACTCCTTACATGCAGATTGAGCCTTTCGCTTTTCAGATTTTCTAACTTTGCTTCTATGTTCAAAGTTCTGGGATTCCATGCTGCGACTCGTAGGATGTTAGCCCTTCGTTGGTTATTCTGTCTTTTTCTCGTGATCACCTCCGCCTTGGCAGTCCGCTTCCAGAGATCCGAGTGGGATACCAAACCGGAATCTTTTGCCAATGGAGAGACCATCATTAGACTTTTTCCAGTTACAGCCACGCGTCGTGTGGATACACATTATGTGAATTTAATGCAGTGGTTTCCTTTGCGTTCTGCATACTCGAGCCTTTGATCGTTGCCTTTTAAGCGAAGTTTCCATACCTTGCAACATAAAATGAACTACCCAGTTAAAAGAAAGAAAGTAGCAGTAACCATTATACTCCTGTCACCAGCGTGATGGATGAATTTCCTGGAAGTGAATCTAGGCCGCGCGCATGCCAGCAGGGACCCAGCCTCAGTAGCTAGTCGTTACGTTCCTTGCAGATGGCTCGGAATACACTTGTTACGGCGGGATACACGTAGTGGCGAGTAGCTCGCAATAAAGCGGCCACCGCCATGTCCTTGCGGGTGATTGATGCTCAGCGTATTGATCAGACAGGGTGCGGCCCAGACGACGCGGAAGCTTTTTAAGGAGACCGTAGCGGCGACATTGCGTAACGACATCAGTGGGGAGGCAGAGAAGTACGTCAGAAAAGAACGCACCGCTCCTCCTCTATCAGAACTGACAACATGTCAGGCGCGTGTAAGCGTTGACGGAGGGGGGGGGGGGGGGGGTGAGGGGCATAGATTGTTTTACATTTAGACTCTGTAAACCACTCTAGACTTATAGTAGAAATTACTTCCCGTCGTACCACGTATTACATTTCCTTCACGTTCTGTTGCTATATGGATAACGGGAACATGACTGCTTGAATGATTCTGTGCATGCTGTAGTCTAATCTTGTCTGCACGATCGCCACGGGAGTGATACGTAGTGAGCTGTTGTAATTACTAGTCCGCATTTAATAATGTTACTTGAAAATTTGTAAGTACCAGTTCAAGTTTTCAGTATTTCAGTAACTTTGTCCCTGGAACAAACAAGTGACCAGTGACCATTCGGGCCGCCCTTCCTTGCGTTCACTCAGTATATCCTGTTATTCCTATTTGATACTGGTTCCACACACTTAAATAGTATTCTAGGATGCACGCACAAGTGTTTTGTAAGGAGTATCCTTTGTAGACTCCTTGTGTTTCCTCAGTACTGCCCGCTTCACCTACGGTCGAGCCTGTGTGATTCCATCTCACATCCCTGCAAATTGTTACACTCAGAATTTTATGACATGAAAGATTCAAATCGTATCTAATTGATACTGTGGTCACAGATGCTACGGTTTTGGGGCTATTGTAATGGAAATTTATCAATTTTTTGAACATACCAGTCGATGGATTAGTTTGAAATGTTTCTGAATGTATGAGGCACTTTTTCAAACAGTACTCCATTACAGGTCAAATTATTTGCTAAAAGTCTGAGGTTATTACTAAGATTGCCTGTCCGGTCATTAAAACACACTTCCTGAACCTTTTTAGATCGGTTCTGCTATCGTTCTTGTAGAAATACTGTGCAAAGATATTTGTTCGATGGCTGGATCAATAGTATATTATTATTAAGCAATGGGTAACTCTTAATCTGAAGGGATCGATGTGAGATCTGAACTTTTATTCAGTTTTAGCAATTTGAGCTGTACCTAAAAGCGAGTGACACTAATGTCTATATCACTCCTCTTTACAGTGGTGCGTGAATTACCCTCGGCAAGTACTCCTAGACTTTTCTTTGTAAAGGAACATTTGAAAACAGAGTTCGCCATTTGACTTTTGCTTTGTTACTGTCAATTTCAATTCCTGTCATCCATGAATATTTGGACACTAAGTTTTGTGGAACTGACAGTATTTACATACGACAAGATTTCCTACGAGTTTTATCAGAGGCCTTTCTATACGATTCACCTTTTGAAACACAAAACTGTTTCCTTTAGCATCTCTCTATCTGTAGTCCTATGTTTAGCATCACACCTATTATTTGGTAGTCGCTCTTCCTCTAAAACTTGCTTTGCGGAGAGTGTATACCATTGAGTGTCCCTCCTGTCACGGAACTGTTCTGCTAAGTACATTTATGTGAAGAGGTTGAACAGTTGTTCCTCCAAACTTGAACCACAGTTCTTCCATATGCTCCTGTGCACAGTTACATTTTCAAGTTCCTCT